>NC_089800.1:12122083-12189583 GCF_029633855.1 Hoplias malabaricus
AGCCTATCATTTCTTAATTAGCGCTCACAAACAAACAGGGCTCTAAATGTCACCGTAGGCAGCAGTGATTGCATTAGCTCGGGGGCTAACGGACAGAGCACATAGGAGAGCAGCACAGGCCTGATTATGAAGGGCAGGCTTGGCGTCGCCATTAATTACAATGACTTTTAGTCGATCTGCTTTGATTATGCCACTCGTAATTGTGCGAGCCGGGTCATAAGACCAAAAAAAGATGGGACGCCTTTGCTCCCATTGCAGATGCTTGGAAGGATTAGCATGGAGTCAACACCAACGAAAGGGCAATGTAATTAAAGAGAAGGGGGAGAATGGCCTCTGGACTGCAGCTCTGACATGGGAGCCTCACACCAAGACAGTGCTCTCTGCCTCTTTGAATGAAGAGCTTAACGACAGCATTATTAAAGCATGAATAAATAAAGACTATAGGCTCTCAAGGGACACACAGGTACAGAGGAAAAAGCCTGTGGTCACACTGTTAGCCTGTCTCCTTATGCAGTCATTGGTTCACAAATCCATGCTCACTTCTGTCTATCTACCTATGTGTCTGTGCATAGTTGCCTTATAAATGAATAGGTCACAGTTTTATTATTATTATTTTATAATCTTTAAAAGAAAACTTTTTAACACTTTTTGGATTCAGCGCCTGTTCCTTTAAATAAGAATGAGCCATAGTTCACTTAAGAGTGAGAGCTCAGGTGTGAGGCCTAAACAGCAGAAGTTCTGATATGCCCTTGGTTCTCATTCTAATCCTTTCTTAGTGTGTCTGTTAAACTCGTATTTGGATTCTCACTTAATGTTCAGGATTGTAATCAAAACCAGATTTTTAGGGAAAAGGCATATGGAGTTTCTTAAATAACAGAGAGAGAACTCCCAATGTTAAAAAGCACAAATTGAGATGAGGATATTGTTCTATTCCTGCTCCATAGGTGGGTAATATTGGATTTGTTTGCTGTCTCAGATTACTTGAGGTGGAAATATCCCCAAATTCAATAGAGCACTAACTGTATTAAAGTAAACAGACCAAAAGTACTACAAAACTAAACACAACTCAAGTTACAAATGAGTTTCTGTGGTAGGTCAAACAGTGAGTAAAACCTTTAGACAAACAGCAGTTCCCCACAATTGTAGACTTTTTTTTTAAAGCTGTGATTGGAGAGACTAAGACGAGTGGGTGGGACAGTTCTAAATCTCTAAAAGAGGCAGCACATCATGAGTACAACTCATTTTGTCCCATGTTTTCTGACTTAGGAAGGCCAAAACAAACTGACTGGGTGCTTTGTTTAACAGTTTGAGGGTTGGTAGGCTCCAGATTCCCTAAGCAATGTGGTAATGCATGACAAAAGTGATTTTCTCATAATATGTTAAGTTTATTTTGAAAATTATATCTGCACTGAGGGGATAAGCCATATGTGAACACCTACTCATCCAACATCTATTCTGAAATTAAGAGCATTGATAAGAAATCTGTCCCCCCAGGTTCTACTCTTCTAAGAAGGCTTTAGACTAGATACTGAAACATTTCTGTGGTGGAGTACTTGATGGCTTTGAGCCCCTCCAATTCATCTTAAAGGTATTGGATGGAGCTCTAACACTACTGATCACGCATTCCCAGTGCTCCACAGCTCATTGCTGAGGGAGTTTATTCCCCTCTCTCTCTCTGATCCTACTACACATAAGAGTAATTTCTGCAGCATATAGTCAGGACAGTCTCCAAACAAAACACCACTTTGGCAGCACAAACACATGAGTCAGCTCTGAGGCTGTTTTAAGGGGGAAGGTTGAGTGCCACTGATATGTGCTGGATACCTTCTCCTCCTGCCAGGTGAGAGGGATGAGTGTGTCAGACTGAGGGAGTGCTCACATTAGACTTGACTCACAGGACCAGCTCTTGGTACAGCACTGCCAAATAAGCCCATACAGATTTTACGTCTCAATATGCTGCTCCAGGCCTGGGCATACTTGATTCCTAAGGTTTAGCAAGGTCAGCTCTACTTAAAACTGCAGTGTGAAAGGGCTGGATAGGTTGAATTAGTGACATCACAAATACAGTGGACTGAAGACTAAGCTGTTAGACTAAGCTGTTAGACTAAGCAAATAGATCTAATAAAGAATAGACGGCTCTCTTCGGGTTTACCCATATAAAATATGTTTCTTTCCTGTTATTCCAGTCTTTCTTTTTAAATATCTGTGTATAAACACACTATGTGAGAGTTTAGCAGCTAAACTGTCCTGATTTCAAAATGTGCAGGCCACAGTTTCATAAGCAGACACTACATGGCTGACATTCTGGGAGCAATTCCTCCAATTATGAGCCTTGAAGCTCCTCCGTAACTCCATAGCTGCATCCATCAACACCAATCCCTCACGGTCAATCATTAAAGACAAGAAGTAGAAAAAGAATAGGTGAAATCAATAATAATTATTTCTCATTCATAGCTGATTGAAATGAGCTGAGCATGTCTGTTGAACGTGTGTATTCTACTCTTTTTCCTTCATGCCATCTTTGTGATCGGAATTTGAAGAGGATCTATTACATTTGTATTTGTTGCTAAGTTGTGTTTAGTCTTGCACTGAGTCAAAAATGATATTTGTCTGGAGGCAAGCATTTAAATGAATGATTTATTTATAAGTGCCTCTTGGATTTTGGACAGATGTGGAAAAACTCAGCTGTAATGCCTCTTTGCCACACATGGGTCCGGGTTCTCACAGGCATTACTGTAACTTTACAGCACCCTTATTCCCAGTACTTTTTCTTTTACATTGAAAGATGCCTGTACAGTAAAAAAAAAAAGGACACTTAATTTACGTATTTATTTATTCATTTTTTTTAACACCAAATGGTTGCATCTATGGTACATACAGATATAAAATTTGAGTACATATTACCCATATCTCTGGATGTAGATTATTTATTTTCATGCAACCATTTGATGTAAAAAAAAATGGTATTCAAAGAGTTTTTCAGTTTTTCAATGTAGTTCATTTTAAATCCCTCCTTGGCCTTACCCTATGTAACATATTTTTCTCTATACCACATGTTGTATGCAGTAGAAAAAAAGTTGCTGGCATTTTAGTTACCAAGGACATTCGTGAATTGCACTGTAGAAGTTACAGTAATTGTTCTGTAAACCTATAGCTTAAAAATCACAGTGATCTTTGTGAACACAGAATATGTTGTAAATTCCTGTAAACAATGTATATGCAAAAGATTGTATGCTCTCCGTATCATAAATGAATTCATATACATTAAGGTGCCCCCTTTGTCTACCCAGATGTTCAACTGTGAAGACACAATTTGTAAGTTATGATCTCTACAGAACAGCATCAAATGAAGAGGGATGCTCTGGCGAAGCTGCACACGAGTCTGGGGTTCACCAAGCCCAATATCAAACATCAGCTAGAGGGTATAAAGCACCCAAGCTCTGAGCTGTGAAGAGATGGACCTGCATAATTTAAATCCAACATCCAACATTTTGTCATTTGATATTAAAACAATTGAAAGAATGTTTCAAGTCGGAAAAGCCAAAGGTTTTGGGTAGGTAATAGCCCCAAGCTCAACACATTCGCACGAATGCTCTTTAACATGGTTATAGTGAGACCTTTTTGGCATGGTGGCACCAAATGAGCCTGCACTAATCAGAAGCTCTTGTGCCTTTCCTTGTAACATTATACACTTCATTTCATAATTTGTAAAGCCGTTAGTCAAGAAATACGGCAGCGTTTTGCAACAAAATCTCTCGCTGTCATCTGTATCGCATGCTTGATTACCAAGGACAATAATTTGAATGCATTTCCCTGTACTTAGGATAGAACAAAAAGCCAATTAGAATGCAGTCATAATAGATATATTGCTTCAGTATAATTGCTATAACTAGACTCACAATTACTACTATTTAAAAAGCTAAAATATTGCATAGAAATAAATAAGGAACATTAAAAAATTTAATTCAGTACGCTTCCTTTTGCAATGAGGAACCTTGAGGCCTGAGTATACTTTCAGTGAAGGTATATCTTATAGTGTAGAATTCGTCCATTCATTCTTTCATTATCTGTAACCGCTTCTCCAGCTCTGGGTTTCTGTGGGTCTGGAATCTATCCAGTCCATCAAGGCACAACACACTTACAGATTCACTTACTAGGTCATACCTATGGACACTTTTGCATGGCCAGTCCACCTATTAATAGGCTTTTGGACTGTATAAGGAAACTGGAGTATCCAGAGGAAACCCACATAGAAACGGTGAGAACACAGAAAACTCCTAGTCGTCCGAGGTGGGGCCTGGAGATGAGTGACAGTGACAACACCTTTCACACCACTATGCCACTCCCATTGGTTATAGTAATAAATTATAATAAATAGAATTGCAGGCGGCACGGTGGCGCAGCAGGTAGTGTCGCAGTCACACAGCTCCAGAGACCTGGAGGTTGTGGGTTCGATTCCCACTCCAGGTGGCTGTCTGTGAGGAGTTGGTGTGTTCTCCCCGTGTCCGCGTGGGTTTCCTCCGGGTGCTCCGGTTTCCTCCCACGGTCCAAAAACACACGGTGGATTGGTGACTCCAAAGTGTCCATAGGTGTGGGTGTGTGAGTGAATGTGTGTGTGTGTGTCTGTGTTGCCCTGTGAAGGACTGGCGCCCCCTCCAGGGTGTATTCCCCACCTTGCGCCCAATGATTCCAGGTAGGCTCTGCGACCCTGAATTGGATAAGCGGTTACAGATAATGAATGAATGAAATAGAATTGCAAATACACAATAATACTCTTCAATGTCTGAAAAAAGGGTTCCAGTACTGATTTGTTTTCGTTTGAGCTCTTGGTAGACAGTGACACAAGGTTTCCCATTAATTAGGCCTTAAAGAAAAGAATGCCTTACACAAACTTACAAGCTTAACTTCCAAAATAATAATTCATAGAGTAATGAACAAATAACATTTTGGCTGACAATGAGTGGATGATTTATTTTTCTCTGATTCCTCTGGGAGTCCTAGATCGAGTTCTGAAATCTAACCAGGTTTCAGCTGTTAGAAATATAAAATAGCCATAATGATATGCCAATAAAACTGCAATATACAAGTTAAATGCAGATATACTTACTGAAAACGCAGCCTTCTGAAAGGCCTCCCTCTTTTTGACTACCACTCCTCCCCATGTCGTGTCTGTATGCTTTAGCCTTTTTTTACATTTATTTGTAGAAAACTTTGTCAAACTGAGAGAGTCCATTTTGACTGGCATTTCTCAGTGCTGCTTGCCAGCTTGCTGCCTGCAATTATCATAGCTACTCTGCCTATAGAAGCCTGCTTTTACCACCACTAATAGGCCCTACTCATCACTTACCTGCTGCTTGTACCTGCTGCGATCATAGACTGAGGGAGCCCATTTTTACCCCTGCAGCTCAGTGCTACTCATCTGACTGGCTACTCTCACTACTGCTGCCTGTGCAGTTTCATATCCCTTGTACTACTGTTGTGTTTTTTCTATTTGAATTTTGGTGTTCTTTGTTCTGTGTACTAATTTTGTAAGCACTTTGAGTTCTTGAAAAGCACTATATAAATCTGACTCGCAATTATTTCCTAAATGGAGGCCTAGCTCTGATGGTCTAAAACAGACAAAACAGTAGTGCTGAGCTTTGACTAAGATTCAGCCCTCAGATTCTACAGAAAATAAAAGGAAATGTTAAGATTAAGAAATGACATTCAGGGAGATCATCAAACAGATGGCAGAAATGACTGGGAATTATCTTTGAAGAGTGAGGAGCAGAGACAACTGAGAGGGCAGTACAGTGAGTCTAGAATATTCTCTAACACAGCTGTCATTTTCGAATCATTAGCTGCTGATTTCATGAAAAGCATTCTGACGGCATAGTGATGGGACTCCAGCTAAGCCGTCATTCTGATGAAACTTTGAAATGCAATGTTTCAAATGTTAATCCTCACTGTTCTTTCTTTCAGTGTTTAACTGACATCTCGGTATGAAAGAAGGAAAGACACCTGGATTGCAACAATGCCCATTGTAATGAAAAAGTTGTTTGTGGGTTTTTTTTTATTATTTTTTTTTAATAATTCAGGATTGACTTAAGGCAGGTCAAAAAGGTCAGCTGAATCAATATGATATTAACAGTTGTCTCTGTCAGTAACTTGCCTGAAACCATTCTACAAGAATGGGTCAAAATGCCAGGCATCAGTAACTGCTTCATCAATGTTTCTAGAGACATTTGTCTGATTTAAACAATTTAAGGTGCCCATCATGAAGCCACTTTAAAAAGCAGTAGTTTTTGGACTGGTGTTTTTAAAATATACTCACGTCAGTGTCAGCGGTGCCTGGTTCATCTGTAGAAATGCATTAAGCCAGTAGGAAATAGGAGTGTGGTCAGCATAATGATGCGTACAGTGATCCAGGAGGAGCCCTGTCTGGAAACTTTTGACATTTCACGACTCCTGCTGAAAATGCAAATCACCAGTCGGAGATCTAGAAATGTAGCTAAAGCTCATCCTTGATTTCAGAGTCGCTGCTGTGTTCCATTATGCAAATTAAATTCAACCGCATGATGTTAATTGAGACTCATGGAATACTGTTTAGCCTTGAATTTATTAACAATATATTTTTTGTGGATAAAGTACATCATTTATATGAAAGTGCAAAACAGAGTGTGGGACAAATTAACAGAAGTGTTTTAAATTTTTGCAAAATAAACATGCATTCTCTCTCTCTCTCTCTCTCTCTCTCTCTCTCTCTCTCTCTCTCTCTCTCTGTCTCCATGAATCAAAGATGTATTCCTACACTCCTACATACACAATCCTATAAAAACCGCAGTATGAATATAAAAGAAAAAAGTAACAACACAAATACATCATTCATATCAGTATTTGTGGGTGGTGTATGAATTATGCGACATATATTCAGTCTGTATGCCAATATAAATTAACATGCATTAGCATGTATTCTTTATATTCAATATTCAATTTATATTACATTGTATATTCACAAATGAATATGTATTTTTATTCTATTATCAATCTACAATATATTATCAATCTACCCAAGTCTAAAAGTATTGGATGGAGCTTTATACCTCCAGCAGATAAAGTTCCAATCCTCCACAGCTCAGTGCTGGGGGGCTTTATGCACTTCGTGTTCGACATTGACTGATGCATAGCTACTACAGAGTGTATTGTGTTTCTCCATACTTTAATATAAAAATTATACAAACTGTGCAATTTAATGGGGACATATTCCACCAGTTTTCCACAAGTTAATACATTTCCCTTGGGTCAATCATATGTTTGTAACATGTGTTAGTCAAAATCCCACAAGGATCAAACAACACAGCACAGTTCTCCCCTGTCTTAAGCCAACATGTCTTTTAAAGTTTATAAAAAGGAGAACATTATAAACAGACTGGATATATGACACCATGGCTATATTCATATTACTAGACTTAAGAGACTCTAATCAGGTTTTCTGCTTTAATGTGACTCAGATCTGATCTTTTTAGGGCTGTGTGGACATGTCAAATCTGACTCTATCAAATCAGATTGGAGTCACAGTCATATGTATTCCTAGATCCTACATTTATCCGATTAAGAAATGACTGGGGATAATACACTGCACAAATCCTGCTGCTTAAATGAACCAAACATGTCCTAACAACTGTACTCATGTTATCTAGGAGAGGAAACAAACAAGGAAGTCAGCACAGCATCTACATACTGCAGAGGGAGTGGAGGTGGGTAGAATAAAAACAGCCATTCAGCAGTGGACACAACGTAGGTGCTGCATTATTCCTGCGGAATGGAATATTACAAGACATTTTAAATTAAGACTATTATGGCCTACTGTGTTTTTTCTGCTACAGATAATACTGGTTGTTTAAGTACACATGCATCTACTACTATGTAATATCTTGTAGTTTCCCATGGTTTGCCCGTTTTGTAGCATTACCAGTTTTTCTGTATCTACTTTCCATGTTAATTTTTTATTAAATTTACACTGACTGTTGACAAGCCTCATTCAGATTTGAATTGATGAGATGATTACAACAGAGACTATGTACAAAGTCGGGTCGGAAATTCAATCGTGTTTGATATGCTGCAACTTCTCTGAAAAGCGATCTAGAGGAAAAAATCCTTCACACTCTGCCTGACTTTCCCTCTGACTGTCAACTCTGAGAGCACCAGAGTCTGCAGACTAGAGCAGACTAGCACAGACCCGGTTTGACTGGTTAAAATTGAGCTACTAGTTTCAGCGCCTGCACTTTTAAATGAGAATAAGCCATAGCTCAGTTCTATGTGAGAGCCCAGGCGTAAGGAGAAAATCTTTGGTAATTATACATTTCGACTTCATGCATTTGTTCTGTGTTCTTGTATTTAATCACGACTTTTATTTCTCAGCACTTGTTGTGTTTGATTTACTACACAAATTTCACAGTTTGTGAGTTGGTAGGCTCCAGAAACACAAAGTAATGTACACATGCACTGAAAATGGTGTCTATTAGCATATGCTATATATGCTTTATCTTTAGTTACTTCAGTTTATAACCTATTTTTAAGTATATTCTCATCCCATAACTGGTATACAGAAGTAACAGATTACCAGCTTGCCATTTATCTCCTGTATGAATGATATATCAATGTAAAATAAGCATAATATTCTTAAGGATATGAAGTGTTTGCACTGGTTTGAGGGTGGAGATCTGGAACTGTGGGGCATTAAATTTTAGCTGTGGTCGAAAACAAGGAGCTGAGGTCACAAAGGATGGGTGTTGTTACCATAACGATTAACGAGGTCCTGTAATTGAAGCTGGGAATGGAGTGAATCATTGCGTGTTTGTTATTCTCGCTTGGCGAGGACTAATTTGAGTGTAAAAGGCAATTAGCTGGGTGTGTGTATGTGTGTCTGTGTGTGCATGTGTGTGTGTGGAGCAGAGACAGAAAGAAAAAGTGGTGGTGAACGCCTAAGACAGGGTCTTTCAACCACGCTTTGAATATGCCTACCATAAGCATAAATAGTATTTTTTTTTAAATAATAAAAAAATATCTTTCACGCTCAGTGTGTGGGTTTGAAATGTGAGTAAACTCCCTGAAAATTTTATCACTCCCTTTATTGTCTACAGTCTCTTTCCCTCTCTCTGTCTCTCGCACTGTTTCATCCACACCACACCACACTACTCCAACCCCCTACATCCCCTTCCAGCCTGTGCTGTGACTGGATTCTAAGCTGCTCTCTCAGTTGTAAATGGCTGGCAGGATTGCATTAAAGGCCTTGCTCTGCTGGTGTGGGTTATCATATTATCCGCAGATACCCTTACAGCCCTTACAGCACCCACTGCTGCAGTGTCAGACCCTTATTACATGAAGGTCCATCCGAATCCCCGCCTTACACCGATCCGTGAAATCCAATCCAGCCCAAGTCCATTTGCAGCATTTTATTATCATTGACCAATGACTTACTATCGCCGTTGACAGGTTTCATCTGGGTGCATTACAGTGAAAAAAATCCAGTGTGCAGCCTTAACTTTATTGATTATGGTTTGCGGTGTGAAGGCCTTAATGCTGTAGGTGCACATTTCTAAGTCTTGCGGTCACTTTTTGCTAGAATTACCCCTTTCTTCTACTGAGCTACTCTCTATAAAATAAAACACTAAAAGGGTGCTTGCTGTGATATGGATAGTCTCACAGGGCCAGACATGATCTTGTAATGACATGTACACGTCTGGGGACAAGGCATTAAACATTTGGACTTGGATATTTGCTGCAAACAAGAATACAACCCCCCCACTCCTTGTGTTTTCCAACCTCCAGTACAGTTCAGTTCCACTCAGTAAGGACTTGGGTTAATGAGCTGATCAGCTGGAGCAGGGGTGCTGGAAAGAACACTGGATTTAGGACCCCATGATCCTGGAACTGTGTTGATCAGTTGTTTACGTCCAAACTTATGCCCTACTACGAACATTTCGGAGTCAGAACTAAGCTTCATTGGACAAGTATTTTGCACATACTAGCCCTGTGTCCGAAATGGCTCTCTATTCACTATTCCCTATATTATTCACTATATAGTGCACTATTATAGGGAACTGAATTCAGGAGGGTAGTGAATGATTTCGAACACTAACTAATGTGGATTTTCACCAAACAATGCAGTGGATTATGGGTAATATGATATCTGCTAGTGTACATGGGTTGTACACTACTCTTTGCAATGCACTGTGAGATTGTTTGAGTGTACTGAAAATTGTCCATTATGTTTTTGGATACTATTACAAAATGGCAGAACCCAAAATAGTGCACTGTAAAGTACATAGCACAGTTTCTGACACAGCGTAGGAATGTGTCTTTGGTTGCAGAGTAGCTCACAGTGCAAATGAACAGATAATAGACATTTCACAAAGCAGTAACTCAGACACCCCAACATGAGTTCTATCACACAAACATACACATCTCTAAACATGTAGGCGTGCATACATTGTGCAAGATATATGGGTATTTATAGTTCAAATTACAGCAGTCAGATAAGAGGTGGATCAACACAGTAAAATAAAATATGAGTTGGGATATTTCAGCAGTGATTTTCTCTGCATGCTTCCTGATTCTGGAGGTGTGAAGGTCTACCGGACTGTGAATAAAATGGCTGTGTAGAACTGTACAAGCAGCTGCTGAAGCAGGATAAACTTCTGGGAATTACATTCTTTCCTGAGTCTTAGTGATGGTTTTGACGTTGGAGTCACATTTAGGTCCTAAGAACTTGAAGGATTCCATTGCCATCACTGCTTTGCTGAGGACGGTATGGTGTATGATCTAATATTCAAATATTAGAAAACTTGTTGATTCAAAGCACAGGCCACTGGCTTCTATTATAATTGTAGCCTAAATATTCAGATCTTCTATTTTTATTATATGAATAATGGGACTTATGTTTGTCCATACCAGCTGCAGGTGTAGCCAAATAGAGTTTTAAAGCCTATATTATTATTCGAAATATCCAGTCATTGAAAAGTTCTTCAGGGAAGGAAAGCTGGTTCTTGAATGGCATGGCTCCAAAAAATCCCTTTTGGCACCTTTTCATTTTTAAGAGTGTTCAGTGTGCTGGACCAGCTCAGTCGCTCCTGTCTCCTCTGTGTCTTTGGGCTTCTGTTTAATTACGTCTGTGCCAGCCGCTGGCATAAAAGGAGACTGCAGGCAGTAATTGGATTATGGTGACTTTGGGAAGTGCTTGGAAGAAGATTCCCAGGTCGGGAATGAAGGCAGCCATCGGGATAATTGATGAAGAAGGAGTCTGATCAAAACTGTCCAGGAACCCTTGGGCAACTGCAATCCTCCAAAGTGACACGTGGACATGCGTTCTCTCCACATGCCTCCGGACAGGAGATTAAATGAGCATCTAACAGTTTTTTTTAGCAGACATTGTAGGGGGAAATGTTATCAGCATTCAACTTAGCAGCTGAATTTTTATTATTTCACCTCTCAAATGGTTCATTAAGGTTCTCTATAGTCTACAGAACAAATAATGCAACACAGAAGTTATTTTTTAGGGTTGAGCTGTGGCTGTTGTTCAGTACTTAATTGCTTCAAATTTATAATCTCCAGGTCACAGGTTTCTAAACCTTTGTGGTGTATCAAAGAAAATAAATTAAACACCAGACGTGCAGTTTCAAAATGCTTTATTGCGGTTATAGGGCCAACTCAACTGTACCTTTGCTTAAAACTTTATTTGGGTAAACATCTTTGTGGTCAAAACAATTCTAATTAAATAATTCTTGTATAAGTAGAAGTGTTGATACTTGCGTAAGTACTGAAATGTCAGGGGAGGTCTACTCCTGGACTTACCTGGTGAGCAACATCTGGTGAGGAGAAACTTCAACAAGGTGAAATTAAAATAGCCTACAAGGAACACCTAAAGTCAGCTCTCTTTGGTTGTTTCCATTCAGATGCTAAGTTCTCTTCACTGTCTAAAAATACTCCAGATGCTTCTGCCATGAGCAGAGAAACTCTAGAATTCCAGACTGAGACAATTTATTATTTTATTTTTTTTTACTCATTTACAGACACTGGGGCTTCGTAACCACAATAGACAGGTTTCCAGTACGCAAACAGACTGGAGAGCTTGTATGGTGAGGAAGCATTCTGTGAATTTTATAAAAATTATTATTATTTTTTTTAAATAAATAGAAGTTTTATTTACAACCGTGAACATCACCTTTAACTGAGGGAATGACTTGCTCCCTGCAGAACCCAAATATGCAATACCATCATCTACTAGTCAGAATAGTTATATGACATGATCTTGCTCTGCATCATATACCATGGTTCATATACCACCTCTGGTGAGTTGATGGCTGTCTCTGTCTCTGTGGTTGAGCAAATAAACTAGTACTACCCTATAATAACACTAACAGGAATAACAGGAACTGGAGTGGAATGCCTTAAAACAACAAGTGTTTGTACAAATTGGACATTTTATTTACACATATACACTTTTTTAATCCTTTTGGTTTAGACTCTTTAAAAAAAGGGTTATTTCTGTGATGCCAGAGAAGAACCACTTTGATTACACTGTTGCTAATAATTTTTTAATTGTTTTAGAACCTTTACATCAAGAGAAGGTTTCTTCACACTCACACATCTCTTTAACAAACAGAGTGGCATCGCTCAAAGAACCCTTTGTAGCAACTTTATTTTTAAAAGACTAAAATAAAGGCTGAAATTCCAGAGTCATTGGTGACCAGTTATAAAGCAGCACACAACAAAACAGAATGATATTGAGCACAATAAAGTAATTAATAGCTATATATACAATAATTAATGCAGCTGTTTTAACACAATGATTATGGAGTATCTTTCATGTTTAAAAACACTAAAAACTATTTAGGTCTAAATGTAAAGCTCAAGTAGCATTTATGCCTTTTGCAAAGACAACAAAGAAAAACAAAGTATCTTTGTTACTACCGGTTTAGAGAGCTGTTTTGCAATACAGTGCAAATGCACTTACCTATCTCATGTTAACTGAAACATTAATGATAGGCATGTTAGGTAAGTGCTTGCCCTAAGACACCTATGCGGATCAACCATAAAATTAAAACCATGGATAAGAGTTGTAAATAACATTGATTTACTCCTTACAATGCCACCTGTCAAGGATTGGGATCTATAAAGCAGCAACTGAAAAGTCAGTTCTTGAAGTTAATGTGTTGGAAGCGGGAAAATGGGCGAACGTAAATGTCACTTTGACAAGGGCCCATTTGTTATGGCTAAATGCCTGAGTCAGGGCATCTGGGCAAGTGATGTGTTCCCTGTATGCTGTTAGTAGTTAGTTAGTTAGTACCTACAAAAGACAAAACATTGTTCAGGAAAGTTTGGAACATGACAAGAATACATGGAGTTGACATGGTCCCATTAACTGGAGGATATTTTTATTAATTTTGTGGGCAAGTCTTCAGTGCCATCATCTGCAACTTGATTTAAAACTGTTCTAAACTCCTGATTGCCTACAACAGGGTGCAAAACATACACTCCATATACTTTGGATGCTGTGTCAAACCACATTCTTTTTTGAGTAGTATACAGACGCTATTGTTTTCCAACAAGTTCAAGTGATGGGGAGGGTACCCCTGGAACCGTATCTGCACACGGCTCAGAAATCTGTGGAACGTTCCTGATTGCACTCTGGGTTTGAAAAAAAATTATACAAAGAAAAAGTAGACTGGCTGTAGGTGAAGCATGGCCTGCCTTTGTTGTGTGTATTTTCTTTTGCTTTGCAAAAGTGGACAAGGGATAACAAGTGGTCATGGAAACAGGAGTTAATGAATGACTTGATTGACGCACAGCAAGAGTGCACCGCATACCCTCTGGACATAATTAGGCCAAATGGTCTAATGAGCTGTTGATGCAAGTGTAGGTGTTTGTGGGTGAGTATATCCATGTGTGTGTGTGTGGGGGGAGGGGGTGCTTGTATGGGAGTCACATATGTGGCCAGTTTGTCATCTTGCATCCTCATGATTTTGCAGCTATTTTTCGGCCCCTAGAGACACACTCCCGCTGAAAACGATAAGCCCAATTAAACTCCCTCTGTGTACATTTGTGGCCTATAAAGTGGTCATTTATTCCCAAAATCTCCACTTTTTAATTACAAAGCCAATTAGAACAATCCTAAATTTGGCTTAAACATTGATATGAAGTTTTAGAAAATCTAATTTATTCACAAAATGTTAATTAAATAATGTACAATGTAAAAGGAACAGTTTTTGCCTTTCCTTTCACTGCGAGAATACAGCTCAAATCTATGGGTCTGATTGAATGTAGTTGTAAAGAGGAAATTTAAGATTTACGTTTTTAGGTTTTATTTTTAAGAGTGTACCTTCATTGTAATAAACAATTAAAGAATCTGGAAGAAGTAAAGAAGCTACAAGACCAATAATATCCCATTTGCATGAAGTTAATCTTGTTCTCCAGTAAAAGGGCAAGCAGTTCTAACAAGGGAATAATTTACTTGGGTTTCGATTGACCAGTTCCAAAAGCAGCGCTTCTGTGATCATAATTTGCAGCTCAGCAGGTGCTTCTGTGAACTCCCTTTTCACTGGAGAAATTGAGACCAGGAGAACAGAGCAGGGGACAGAGTCAAACAAAGAATGGAGCAAAGACATTGGCAAAGAAGCTGGATGTATACATTTTTTGAGAAAAAAATGTAAATAAGAATAATGTTCAGTTTCAAGGCAACACTTATATTCACACAATCCACTTCCCAAACAAACCTCAGCTGGCTTTACATTATGTTTTACTTCAATGCTGTATTTTAATGGGAATATGATAATTCTACAACAATGTAGTGACCTTAAGTACTCTGGTAAAGAGAGAAAACTTATGTCTCTAATAGCCATGCAATAATGAAACAACAATGAAGCTTGTGTTGTTTTTAGAACAATGAAATGACCAACACATATCTCAACAATAAAAACACACACACACAGACAATGACTTACTGATAACATCGAAATGACCTTGTTACTACACACAGATTTATCAGATCTTTATCTGCACCTCTGTTACTCTGCATACCCTATTAGCTCCAGTTCATACTCTTCTGCAAAGATCAGAACTTGCAAAGGACCACAACAGATTGTGTATTTGGGTGGAGGATCATTCTCAGAGCTGCACTGACACTTATGTGGTGGTGGTGGTGTGCTGGTACAAGTGGGTCTGGCATAGCATTGTCCCTGCCAAACCAAAATTTCCAGCCACCAGTGTCCTCTGGGCAGTATCATAACCACTCATGAAGGACTAGGGGATGACTAAAACAAACTGTACAGCAACAGATGAGTTGCTTTCTCTGACTGTACATTGACATAGTGGGCCAACAAGATATGTTTAATAGAGTGGCCAGTGAGTGGACACAATTTTTAAAAACTCCACTCACAACTCACTGCTGCGTCTGATAATATTCTTCATCAAAATGCCTTAATAGAATTCTAATAATAATTATTTGGAGACATGTTTGTTACACAGTCTTGAACTAGCCTTTGATTTCAGTGTTGGCAGTGCTGCTTTTCCAACCTGGCACCAGGCCTCATCTTTCCTGGAAGTGAGACAATTTTTTCACACTCAGTACAAAGTCTGCCATGTGAGTCTAGGAACTATGATAGCAACAGGCATATTTTCATGCACTGTTACTCAAGTACTGTTATTGCACCTAGACAGAACCAAACTCCATTACTCTGTCAGAATTTGGTATACATCACAGCGAAACGCATGTATTGTGGAATTACATTTTACATGCATCGTCAAAGTGGGAAGCATCACTCAGCTGTCGTTACTACAAGTAGAATACAACACTTATTTGCCTAGTTTGCAGTACATATCACACGTCATATTGCTTGAATGATTTAAGACAAAAATTAATCAAACATCAAATTCGATCCACTTTGGGGCTCTTGTCTTAGTACTGGCCATTTAATGGGCAAATTCAATCCTTTCTGATGTCTCTGATATCTGTGTCCATGTGTGGATAAGATGGTCTTCCCTCTTTCAAAATTATTCAGCACAATACTCGCCTATATGATTATCTGTTAGTTAGCATAGCAGAAGTGAGCAGTGGGTGTTCTCCTCTTAGCTTGTTGAGCTGTCAGATTGTGTTGCACTGGCAGCAGTTAAGCCAGTTTCACATCAGAGGTGGCACAGTTTGATATTTTGAAATGCTGCTACAATTTAAAATGCATCTGTTTCTGGGTGTTTATTGGTTCAGCAAGATTACTTCTGTAAAGTTTTTGCATAGAAATTGCTAGAATGCTGCATACAGCACACATCAAATTTAGAACCAACAATTGTTTTTGCTCTTCACCTTTGCACTACTGCTATGTGTGATGTGTGCAGCAGGTGTGAAAGGCTACACTGATTAATAAAGCAGTATTTGGTATACAGTTAGCTTTAGAAAGGAAGGACTGGTAGGCTTCACATCTTGTCAGATCTTTTAACTTTGTAAT
The DNA here is from genome assembly GCF_029633855.1 of Hoplias malabaricus. NCBI lineage: Eukaryota > Metazoa > Chordata > Actinopteri > Characiformes > Erythrinidae > Hoplias > Hoplias malabaricus. Next base: position 12,138,562 of record NC_089800.1, read on the forward strand.
CTTGTAAATAGCTAATGTATTTTAGCTATTTCATTGGTTCCCAAGCTTTTTCTGCAGTGACCCACTACTGTAGATATTATTGAATATTTTCCATCACAAGGCATCATATACTCACCTAGCCACATCTCCTCGCAGTCATATTTGATTGCATAATGGTCTGTCTGTTCGGTTTCAGATGTGAATGTCACACTCACGTCCCGTCTAGTCCGTTTTCTCAGCACATGGCTTTGTTTTGTTTACTTTCATGCCCCGCCTTTGTTCCGCCTCCTCATCGTTTCCCTTGTTATCCGTTTCAGGTGTTTCTTGTTTGTTGTGTTATTTAAGTCCCCTTCCCTCACTTCCTGTGGTCGTTCATTGTACCTTGTTCCTTGTAGCGTTCGAGTTGTTCCTTGCTTCGTGTTAATTGTGCTTCAGAGTGTTCCTAGTTTCTTGTACCATGTTACGTGTTACGTTCGTGTTGTTCAAGCCTTGTTGTTCTTTGTTCCTAGTTTAGTTTCATTGTTCCGTGTTTCGTTTGCCCTGTTCTTCGTATTGTTTGTTTCGTCTCACGCCCGTTTCATGCTCGCTTCCTATTCTAGTTCGTTTGTGTTTGTTTTGTTCAATAAAGTCTGTGTTCTTAGCGTTTGCGTCCGCCCTCCGTCAGTCCGCACCCCGCACCCCTAACAGAATGAACGACCCAAAAAAGGACGCAGCTAGCACGGACTATTTTTTCAAAGAGACGTTCATGAAGGTACAGGAGTTATTAGCGGTAAGGGTGGGGGATCAACCTGCTACCCTGCAGTCCTATATGGGAGTTCCCCCCGAGTATGAGGGGACTTCTGAGGTTGAGGGTTTTCTGCTCCAATGCCGCTTGTACTTTGACTACCTGACTGTTCCTGCACCACATGAATCTATCAAGGTAATGTTTATGAGATCCCTTCTCAAAGGGAGAGCATTGGAGTGGGCGGATCAAGTGCTGGGAGAGAGAGCCCTGCATATTTCGGTGGAGACATTTAGCGACCTATTGAGAGCCAGATTCTCCCGATCGACTCCAGAGAACATCTCCGCAGGACCCTCTGCTCCCGAGGACTACCCCCTCAGGTCCGGGGAAATTTTTTGGGGGGGGTTAAGGGTAGGGGCGGTTAGCCTTCAGCCTCAGGACGACGGAGGTGAGGCTAACAGGGGCGCACCTCTAGGGGATCGCATGAGTGCGCCCGTCAAGCCCCCTAAACCCTCTTCTGCTCCAGCACAGTTCCCTGCCTCCGTGGACGTCGGCGCTGCAGGTTCCCCTGCCTCCATGGACGTCGGCGCTGCAGGTTCCCCTGCCTCCGTGGACGTCGTCGCAGGGTCTCCAGTCTCCATGGGTGCGGCGCAGCCAGCCGCTCCTCTGCTCGTGAAAGCGGCCCAGCCAGCCGCTCCTCTGCTCGTGAAAGCGGCCCAGCCAGCCGCTCCTCTGCTCGTGAAAGCGGCCCAGCCAGCCGCTCCTCTGCTCGTGAAAGCGGCCCAGCCAGCCTCTCCTCTGCTCGTGAAAGCGGCTTCAACGGCTGTTTCTGCCCCCGAGACTGTTGCTACGGCCGTGTCTGCCCCGGTGACTGTAGATACGGCTGCTTCCGGTCGTACCCTTAAGACGGCCCCAAGGACTTCGGGGCCGATCCCCAGAACTGTGCCCAGGCTGGTTCCTCGGACTGCCCCGCAGACATTTGCCAGTCCTGGACACCCCCATGTTATTTTGATTCCTGTATCTGTCCATGTCTTGATTCCTGTCTCTGTGCTTGTCCCTGTACCCTTGTCTGCGTCGGTTTTGATTCCTGTCCCTGTCACGGTGTTCGTCTCTGTCCCCGTAAACGTTCTGATCCCGGTTCCCCTGCCAAGTCCTGTCCAAGCACATACTCATGTCCAGTCCCCTGTTCACTCCCAGTATAGATCCTCTGTCTCAGCACCCGTCCAGTCTATGTTCCATTCCAGTGTCTCTACCCCTGTTTCCAGTATAGTCCAGTCCCAGTTACTTGTCCCGTGTCCTGTCCAGTCCCCTTTGCAACCCTCTGCCCTGTCTCATGTCCAGTCCTCGTTCCCTTCCTATGTTAAGCACCCCATCCAGTCACATTTGTCCACTCCCGTCCAGTCTCATGTGATCACTCCCTTTCAGTCTAGTCCTTTCCTGTCACAAGTCCAATCTCCTGTCCAATCCAAGTTTCAGTCCCCTGTCTCTGCCCCTGTCCTGCATCAGTCCCCGTTTCAACCTTCTGTCCTGTCTCATGTCCAGCACCCTGTTCAGTCACGTGTGTCTGCTCCTGCCTTGTCTCCTGTCTTCTCGCGATTCCCGTCTCCTGTTTCTAGTTCTGTCCAGCATCCATTACTGTCTAGTCCCTTGTTCACAGCTCCATTTCCCGGCCTGTCCTGAGTCCTGTCTCCTACAGTTCCTTGTTTTTCTAGTCTGTCTTGTTTTCCATGCTCCCTCCTGCGCCAGCTTCTGGGGGGTCTAGGTTACGCGCCCCGGGAGTTGCGCGTTCAGGAGGGGGCATCTGTCACACTCACGTCCCGTCTAGTCCGTTTTCTCAGCACATGGCTTTGTTTTGTTTACTTTCATGCCCCGCCTTTGTTCCGCCTCCTCATCGTTTCCCTTGTTATCCGTTTCAGGTGTTTCTTGTTTGTTGTGTTATTTAAGTCCCCTTCCCTCACTTCCTGTGGTCGTTCATTGTACCTTGTTCCTTGTAGCGTTCGAGTTGTTCCTTGCTTCGTGTTAATTGTGCTTCAGAGTGTTCCTAGTTTCTTGTACCTTGTTACGTGTTCCGTTCGCGTTGTTCAAGCCTTGTTGTTCTTTGTTCCTAGTTTAGTTTCATTGTTCTGTGTTTCGTTTGCCCTGTTCTTTGTATTGTTTGTTTCGTCTCACGCCTGTTTTATGCTCGCTTCCTGTTCTAGTTCGTTTGTGTTTGTTTTGTTCAATAAAGTCTGTGTTCTTAATGTTTGCGTCCGCCCTCCGTCAGTCCGCACCCCGCACCCCTAACAGTGAACATGCTGGCATTAATCTGTTTAATGCTTCTTCTTGTATGTGTTAATGTTTTTAATCTATCTATCTATCTAGTCATAAAAATATTAACAGGAAAACAATAAAACACTTAGAGTTATTTTTTCCAATAAATTTAACAAACAGAAGTAACGGAAATCTACCGATAAAAGACATGTTGGTTATGCAAGCTTATATACATTTGGCCTGGCATGTGCAAACATTTGTATATGACTGTATGTAACTGTGTCAGAAACCAGCTCTGTAGCATCAAAGATAAAGGACTATATTTGGAGTCATATTCATAAACAAAAGAGTACTAAACAGACTTGCATCATCATGTCTCCATTCAGACATTGCTGTCAAATCGCTGTAAAGGCACTGCTATATTTGCAACTAGAAATGTGTCCTCTACCTCCAACTCCTCTTCACCATTTCCCACCAGTGAACAGATTGTCCTTGTCCCATGGGGAACAGATACGGTACAAAACATGACTGACAGTCGTGACGGCTTCATTATCTCAAGTGTTCCAGATGTCAACAGAAGCTAACATGTACAACCCTCCAGATGGGCTTCAAGAGAGTTCTATGAATATAGAATATTAGTAAGGCATGCCTGTTAGAAACAGGGCCATAGGTTATTCATCAGAGATTGAGCCTGTGTTTATATACGCTTATCCACACATTGATTCTGACTTGTATACTTGCTCAGGATAGAGAAAACTGGATTCTGAGAGGGTTCTTTTCACTCCCAGTTTAATCCATATGCACCACCACCTGAAAAATGAACCTGGGAACCTGTCAAGCAGCAGTGCGTAAGTAAAATAAATCGCATATGTTCTGGAAAATGGTTTTTTGAAGATCTCATTCACGGGTATTTTTCCTTTGATTGCCCCAGGACTAAAACCATACAGATGGGATCAATATTCAATGTGCTCTGCATGCACTTGGAGCTCAGTGTGTGCACTCAAAGCTAGGTTACAGTCCAACAGTTTCACTTGAAGAAGGTAAATTAAGTAAACATACACTAAATGCTGGATACAGATTCTGATACTTGGCAAAATGTTTGAAATACAGGAGTTTTTTTTTTATCTTTGTTATATAGTTAGGTAATTTAGCAAAGAAAGTTTACACCTGCTCTTCTATGATTTGTCCTGAAATGGAAGGTATCATTTGCTGTATCAGAATGGGTCTTGGAACATTGCTGTGAGTATTTGATGCCAATCGACCCATAGAACCCATCCCTCTCAAGACACTTCATCCCATCCCAAACTTTGTATTATGCTCCAGAGATAATGCCATTCCATTGCTTCACAGCCCAAAGCCTGAGGGCTTTATGTCCCTCCAGCAAATACTTCACATTGAACATTGTGTGCCTTTTATATGGCTGCTCAAGAGTATCTCATTTCACTTTGTGCTTTTCTGTTAAAATCATACTGTTGACACATCTTGAAGTACCTAAAGGTTGCAATTAGTTAGTATCACTTATCAATGCTAGGCACAATTCAAGTTGCATGCAAGATTTATGCTCTGCCTTTTCTCTAAAGCACATCGGTGTCACTTTGTCAGCTTCATTCTCCACCTAAATGAACTGGAACATCTCTCCAATCATGGCCTAGGTCACCTTGACCTGGTTTGTTTGCTGGAAAGTGGCCATTGTCATAGCACAAATACCACCCATACGTCTAAATTCCATCCCATTGCACTATGCCTGGACTTCAGATTCTATACAGTTTACACAAAACTGAAATAAATAATGGATGCATGATACTTCACATCAATGAATCATGCATAGTTTACCAGTATATAAAATCCACACATATATTTGGGAACATACACAGCTTGTATAAAGCATTATAAAGCAATACAATTAAATGCTCTGCAGCAGCTCAATGTGAGCATTAAATCACATTGCACAATGCCAGGCATGAGCTTGAGGGTTCTAAAGCCTCCTAGGAGTGCTGAAGCACTTTTCAACACATTTGGGATGAACTGGAGTAGGTTTTGTAATCCAGCATTTATTTCATCTGCCATATATTCCACACATCAGTGTTCCAACATCTAGTTCAAGTCCTGGGCAGAAGCACAGAGATTGTATAGTAATGCATGTATGGCCATGGAGTTTATCTCTGCAGCAACTTTGCAAAAAAGGGTCAAGATCAAGAAAGAACAACGTGCTGTAGAATGCTGATCCTCTGCTCTTCATTTGTCAAAAACGACAGTTAGTGTTGGTGTGGATAAGGCTGACATGCAAAAATGTGCTGAGGTCTCTCTCTAGAGCTTCCCTTATGTATCAGCAGTGTCCCAGGAAAGGGCAAAAGGAGGTTATAAAGCAGAAGGATGGGCACTGGGTATTTTCCTCAGGGATTTGATTTTAGTCATACGTCTAAGTTAGACTGATTCTGAGCAGGGACTACAGCCAAATGGCAAAGCTCCATTCCACCCATAAGGCATCCCTTGACCAATGGTGTCACTTCCCTTAAATAGCCTCCCTGTGAGATCCAGGTTGACGACTTCCTGCCTGCCTGCTGCTCTTGGAGCCAAAGTCAATTGGTCGCCCTGGAGGATCCGTGTGCCGCAGATAATGTCACATTTGCAGAGGAAATGGCCTCGGCTGGTCGGAGAGAGAGAGACACAGTTTGACAGCCCACAGAGCAATCGGCCACGCAACACATCACTGCCCTGCATGAAACACATCCGGCACAGGCGAATGGTGAAAGAATCACATGCACAGCTCACACACATACCGGCTTGTTTTTATACAGTGTAAAATCGCCTCCTTCTTTCTCCACTCACTCTTTATTTAAACAGCTCCACTGACAATATATATTCACCTTGTTGATTTACAATTAGACTGTAGTCTATTTGATGCTCTACATAATGTGTTAACCCCCTTTTTCACATTTTCTTCAAGAGACTAGACCACCACAGAGCTGGAATGATTTGAGTGGAGGGACATCATGTACAACACTGGTGATTTATTATTATTGTTCTGCTCCAAGGGGATCAGATACAGCAGTGATGTTTGAGTTTTTAAACACAGTGCCCACTCACTGTCCACTGTATTAGACACACCTGCCTTGTTAGTCTCCCATGTGGATGTAGTCAGATGAAGTCAGAAACAGTTTTTCATCAGTTGCTGCATAGTTTGTTTTGATTGAGAGAAAGCCTAGCATACCAGAATGAGACCAGTTTTGTTTTTTGTCTCATTTACAGACACTGGGGCTTTGTAAAGACATTAGACCAGTTTCGAGCACACAAACAGACTGGAGAGCAACAAATGGTGAGGAAACATTGTATGAATATTTTAAAAATGTTTTCTCTTTATAGTTGTGCACGTCGCATTTATTCCAGAATAAAATGCAGAAATCAGATTGGATAACTAGACCTGGATCACTCTAGCTCAACTCATGGATAAGGGTTAACAACTCCAAAGAGTGCAGACATGCTGGTCCACATCCCAGTGCTGGGGGGCATAAAAGCCCTCTGGCTGACAGTTCATGCCAGGCTACTAGAACTTTCAAAACAGCTCAGTATCATTGGTTTGGGGGATTTTATGGAAATTCAATCTCAAAATTAGGATTCAAGAACATCAGATAGTTGATATACCACCATCTTGTGACTGACCCAAGATTTTAAAGAAAAAAGGAAAATTTCTGCTGACCGTTTCATCATTAAATCAAATTTCAAATCAAATCAAATCAAATTTATTTATATAGCGCTTTTCACAGCTGATGTTGTCACAAAGCAGCTTCACAGAATTCCAGTAAGACAAGATTTGACATGAAATGTAAAGACAAATGTAAAACCCTCAAGTGAGCAAGCCAGGGGCGACAGTGGCAAGGAAAAACTCCCCCAGCTGAGGAAGAAACCTTGGGAGGAACCAAGGCTCACAAGGGGTGACCCATCCTCCTCTGGTCAATCTACTGGTGATGATAGTTAGTAGTCCATGAGAACTTCAGTGTAGGGACAGCTTCAAGGCACTTGGTGGTTGCTGGAGCGTGGGCAGCTGGTCTGAAGCGTGGAGGAGGATCTCGACAGTCATCCATCAGTGTCCAGACAGACAGGTGGGCAGTCGTTTACTCGGAAAGATGTAAAGGGCTGGAATTAGTTTTGAACTGTTTTGTGTTTGTAAAGTAGAAAATATGAAAATTTCCAGAGTGTGGCTAATGACTCCGGCAGATCTGACTATGACAGCATTAACTAAAAGGAGAGAACCAGGAGGACACACAGACACGGGAGCATCCTGAAACACTGGCATCCCTCCGCTCCACCGTCAACAAACCTGAGTGATCGCGAGAAGTGGCGGGACGACAGCACCAGCGTCTCAGTATACTATAATTCCCTGTGTCCATGGACCCCCCGGATCTGCCGCCTTTATCTATGGGGGAGCATTAGCTACCAAATGATAAACTAAACAAATGAGTTTTTAGCCTACATTTGAAGATTGCGACTGTGTCTGAGTCCCGAACATTTTCTGGAAGATCATTCCAGAGTTGGGGGGCTTTATAAGAAAAGGCTCTTCCCCCAGCTGAGGCCTTCTGAATTCTGGGAACATTTAAAAATCCAGTATTCATTAATCATTTGGGTAGTGGAAAGAACAACTGGCGATATCAAATAGTGTAGAACATAAAACAGAAATGTGTTAGGAGGTTTAAATTAGGAACTAGTAACTATGCCCAAACTTAATCCCAAACATAGCCGCAATGTTGCTTGTTCTATCGTTCAACAGTTAATTGTTATTAGAGTTATTAAGGCACTAGTATTTTTTTCTTTGGTTTCCTGCAATGTCAGGGTATTTCTGTATAAATCCAAAGTTAAATAATTGTGTTCACACACACACACACACACACACACAAAACGTGATATTTTGTGCTAACATTGATTTTCCTCTTCTCTTTTTATTTTCAGGCAGTGGAGCAGATGCCTTTACAAAGATAACAAGAGAGCATTCATAACAGAAACGAAAGTCCACTCACTACCCAGTTTTCACTCTGTGAGGTATGGCCAATGATTACAATTACTTCTTTAAAGTTGTGCCAACTTGGACAGTGCATGTAATCTTCAAGATCCTGTTGCTGAGAAAGGACTGTGGACTCAGAGGAAACACTGTGAAACCTTCCATCCAAACCAAAATTCAATCACTGTGATAAGTGACAGCACAATGTGGACACAGTCAGGTTAAAACTCTCCCTGCTGGTCCACAACAGTGCACGTTTCACTTTTAACACACCTGACTCCACTCAAGCTCTGGTTAATTTGCTAAAGAGCTGATTCAGACATGTTAAAACTGAAAGAACATTAGGTTTTCCTGTTTTAGTCTATGTGTCATGCATGTTCTCCCATTTTGTCATTTCTAAAATACTTAAAGGAAAAAAATGAGTCCTCTTCTCACTGGATACTTTATTAGAAACACCTCCATGAACATTCACCCATTTATCACAGGAGTAGAAATGTTTCTGTGTTCCTCCATTCTCTGGCCACTTTATAAGGAACACTTACCTTGTATATCCACTCACAGGATATGGAAATGCCAATCCATTTTATCAAATACTCCTTCCAATTTCATCCACATAACGGCAAATTTAACAGTCACACTGCTCCACAGCCCTGTAGTTTCAGTATGACACTCTTTGAGTAGTTATCATGAAACAGTACAGTTAAAATATACGTTATGGATATGGAAATTTACCGTTCACTATACCCTCCAAGTCATTATTTGGAGCCTATGGATACACACACACACACACACACACAGTATGAAAGTGTAATAAAAACCCACAAAAGTTATCAGTTTCCTCCCTCCCCTTCTGAAAGAGACTATTAATCCAACCTGCAGTGTATGCGCAGCCAAGCCACTTCCGTCCCACAAGACTTCTCCCTTTCCTCTTGCAGCTTATCACCTCTTCCATACGTATCTATAAACCAGAGAAGAGAGGGAATATAAAGCTTGGTCCAAACTTCCCTCAGCCCTTTTTCTTCTATTCCTAGAAGAAGAAGAAGAAGAAGAAGAAGAAAAAGAAGCAGAAGGAGGGGAGGAGAAAAAAGCCCTTTCTCACTTTTGCACTGCATTATTGATCATAGGGAGTCCAGGCCCGTGTTTTTTTCCCCTCCTCCGACAATGTGCCATGCATAAATTCTTTTTAATCAGTCTTTGTGAATAATATCTGTCACGTCTTCATTTTTAAAAAATGCCCCCCTGCCTGTGTCTTGGACCACCTGAGGTGAAGAGGTGAGGCAGGTTTTAGAACGTGGGCTTGAAAGACAATTCCTGCAGTATTTTCTGTGCTGCAGGATTAGGATCACAGAGATTTGTTTAAACCTCAGAGTGAGTTATGCAACACGATTGCTTCAAATACGTCCAATGAGGCAGAGAGTAAAGGCTCAGACCACGTCTATATTTTTTGGCTTAGTATAAACTCGGCCCAAAATAGAAGCTGTACAGTGCTTTGAAGACGTTTTTGTAGCTGTATTTGTTGAGTTGCTTCTGGTTTGAATTATGAAGGGACACCTTGGAGTGAAAAGAGCATAATGCTGTGATATGAAGCTCAAGTTAATCTCTATCCAATAACAAAAATGTCCCATTATTAATAAAAATGCTTCACTTAAGGCAATGTCCAGATGAAGGGAGATAAGTCAACCTAGCCATGCCCCATAAGATATTGATTATTGATCAGGCCAGTGCCCAGGGGCCTAAGCGGTCCTCTGACCACAAGCCACAAGGGACTCAAATACTGCAGATAACCAAGAATTTAATGTCACTCTTCAAATTTCACATGCTGTTTACAGGGAATAAATGCACACCTTCTTTAATTTTGCTCAGTTTAATGCATTGGAAAATAAGTAAACAAGAAAAATAAAACTTGCCACAGGCAACATTATAATTGTTATTTATGCTAAATTCAGCAAGTAAAGAGTAATAGCATCCAACTGTGCAGCAGTGTTTGTGTCTGAAAAGGATGAATCAACTTACATTTATTTAAAATGTCATCCAAATATGCCATTTGACCACACTTAAATATCACTGTCCATTTAAAAACACACATTTCCGTTTATATACATTTTTAGTTTACTACATTATTTGAACACAGCAGCAGCAGTCCTTTATACTGGGAAAATAGACAACGAATATATGACAGTATTCTTACACATGTACCACACCCAAACCTGGGGTGGTGAACTCTGAGAAGGTTGGGGAAGGGCTGGGGGTGGGATTTTTGTCAGAGAAAACTTAAAGAACAGAGTTATAGGGTGTATAAAGTGTAGGAGATGGAGTTTCAGATGTAGACCTTTGCCTAAACTATTGCCCAAAGTCCAGATTCGATGACCTCTGCCCTAGACCATCAGGAAAATAGGGGGTGAGGTAAGAACACCCTCTCCTTCCTCAAACTTCACAGCTTAAGTGCCCTTGAGCAAGGCACCTAACCTTCAACTGTTCCCTGGAACCTGTGGCTAGCTTTTGTGTGCTCACTTTCCTCAAGAAGTCCCCAAAGGGTTTTAGGAAAAAGCATCCGTTCTTCTGCTTCCTCAAATTTTTAATTGCTTTTCTAAGTTACAGACTCAACACACACATTTATAAAAGAAACAACTGGCCCATGAGTGTTACATCCTCTCCTGCCAGCCTGCTTCTCTTTTGTCCGTGTGCATATGCAATTGTTTGGGCTCCTGTCGTCTCTGTAATCCTGCCCGTTTATCACGCCCACACTCTCTAGCTAGACCCACTCATTGATATTCCCAGGTGTTCCGTGTCTGTGTTCATGTTTTATACCCCATTGTTTCCCTTTGTCTTAGACATACATTGTTGTTTGTTACCTTGCTTGCTGTTGCGATCCATGCCCTTGCCTTTGATTATCAGCATATTAAGGTGATGTTTTCTTCATAAGATCTCTATATTTTGTGTTCTGGGTAGAATCGTCAAAAATGCCGCACTTGCATCCTGCCTCCATGCCGGCAATATCCCTTACAAAATAGAAGTTTATTCACATGTGTTTTGGAAAATTTCTTTTAAACAAAACTAAGTGTGGTTACTTTTTGGGTTTTTTTTTACTAAAAGCCATACCGACTAAAACATTGTGATTTGAACATTGAAAAACATTTCATCATAATTTTTAATCACTGTGTGTTCACTAAGTAAGCCCCTATCCACTGGTGGCGCTGTTTCACTGCATACATTCAAATTCTCCTTCATTTACCCAAAGAAGGGCTATGGAAACAGCGGACTTTCTCTTAAAGATAAACATACAAACACAGCTTTTCTAACTTTCTGGATTCTGCAGTTAAATTTTCACGTTTTGAGTTAGGGTTAGGAATGTTGAGACTTTGACATGGAAAAAGTCTGGAATCATCGGGCACAAGGCAGGATACACCCCGGAGGGGACGCCAGTCCTTCACAGGGCAACACAGACACACACACATTCGGACACTTTCGAGTCGCCAATCCACCTGCAATGTGTGTTTTTGGACTGTGGGAGGAAACCGGAGGAAACCCACGCGGACACGGGGAGAACACACCAACTCCTCACAGACAGTCACCCGGAGCGGGAATCGAACCCACAACCTCCAGGCCCCTGGAGCTGTGTGACTGCGACACTACCTGCTGCTCCACCGTGCCGTCACTACGACACTAAATACTTTGAGACTATTTTATCAGGTTTAGTTCATATTATAATCCATTAATATATACTTCTAGCTCACTTAATATCTAGTCACGTATACTTATATACTAGTTTACTATACTATACTAGTATAGCTGCAGTACAAAATAAGTGCACAAAACCATGTGTACTCAAAACACATACTGATATATGCATAAGCATGCTTGAAAATGTTACTTATGTATACATAAAAATGTACTTTAAATATATATATATTTTTTGGTATGTTCTAATGGGAGAACATACAGAGGCCAAAAAGAGCTAAAGGTTTCTCTGATTCATATTTTTAGCTGGAAGACCTATGTTTTGTTTTGAATGAATGTGTCCATTGTCCATAAACGGTTTGATATGTTGCCAGGGAATATGATTTCCAGAATCTCTGAGTGAATGCCTAGCTTTAGAATAAACAAGCTTAACAACCACTGCTCAGAAGCTTGTCCAACTTCACTAAAAGTTGCTATGATGACAGTCGTTTGTGGGTAGGTCACATCAGCATGCATGTGAACCAAGCCAACTTGAACTGAATCAATGCACCGTGGAGAGGAGATTGTCCACAAGTGCTGTTTAAAATAAAAGAGTGCAGTGAGTCCACATAGGCGAGAGACGTGTTCCAGTTTCACTATCAACACTGGTTAATATTTCATGTCTCCTGTCATTAGATCTGAGTCTCGTCACTGATGTCAGGGCCGGTGAGGAAGAGCTGCAGTGCTCTACTCATGTTTCATGACCTCCATTAGCCCTAACCACTGTTTAAGTGTCTTTTCAAAGGTGCATAATTGGGACAAGGTGTGTTAAAATGGCTTAATTCTGATGCCTTGTATGCGTGTGTACTGAATTTAACCTCTGGACAAAGAACGTGAGCGCTCTGTGTGTGTGTATGTGTGTGTGCGTGTGATTTGTCTGTAATTGTACTGTCCTCTGTGGCTCTTTCTTGCTTGGATGTATGTATAAGACCTTATTAAACCCATTTTTAAAACATCTGCTCTTATGAGGTGAGAGGAGGGCCCATTCCATTGAAAGTACACGCTTTTCATTCAGGGACTATGTTTGCCACTATGTTTTGGCAGTGAAAATGACTTACTGTCTCTTTAAATGGCGGCCCTGTCGAAGTGGATGCGAGAGTGTTTGTGTGTATGATCTCTTAGTGGAACCTCCAGGGACGCTGTATTTAGTCTGTTCATTATAAGGCTAAATTGGGGTGTGCCTGTGTGTGTGCTGTTTGTGTTTAGCGTGTTGTTGTCTGGACTGCAGGGCTTGTTTGCGCGTGAATGTTCAAGGTGAGGATGCAGAGGGAGCTGACACTATCCCCATGGCGATTCCTTCATAAATAGCCAGTCACTGTCTATGTAAGCTTCTATTATGTCTCTCTCTCTCTCTCTCTCTCTCTCTCTCTCTCTCTATTTCACACTCACTCATCTATTTCACACTCACTCTTTTTCTCTTCTCTTACTCATTCTTTTTTCTTTTTTTTTGTAAAAAGGGTTTCTCTCTTCCTAAGTTTTTGTTCTTTATTTCCCTTTTGCTTGTTTTGTCTCGTTCAGTAGCACTCTCCCTCCTATTCACCTCTTTTCGCCACTTTTAGTGTTTTGTACCTCATTCACACACTCCATTCCTCTCTCCTCATTCTCTTGCCTCAAGCACATTTGTCCATCTATCTGTCTATCTTTATTCTCTATTTTACCTTTGTCTTTATAGTCGCTCTCCTCTCTCTAACGACTTTCTCTACATCTCTATCCTGACCATTCTCTTCGTCACTCCCACCCTCTCATTCTTTCTGCCCTAGCTTTTCTTATACTGATTCCTCTCTCTCCCTCTCTCTTTTTCCAACCCTTCTGTTTTTCTCACTCCCACTTTCTCATTTTCATTCACCCTCATGTCTTCCCTTTATCTCTCTCTTTTTCTCCCCATCCTTCTCTCACCCTCCCTCTGTCAGTTTAAATGGCTCTCTGCTGGCACGACATTTTTATAAAAATAGTGCCAGAGTCATTGGTTAAAGACTGTAGCGTTAAGCACCAGAAAAGCACAGCTTCAGTGTTTCATCTGTTCTGGAGCTTTTATAGCTCCATTACTGCATTGCATTGAATGTGGCTGATTTAAACATAGGCATCATTTTTGCATGAGTAAAAAATTAGCCCAGTGGTGTCTTTCAGTTTACTTACAGTTGGCAGAATTTTTGTTGTTGATGAAGGGTAGTTGATTCATGTAAAAGTTACAGGCCATCAGAGTGGGGCTCTGTGCCATGAGTTGGACACATCATTGGGAGATTGCTTGGGTTGACTCAGCTGTCTGAGACAGAGAGTCCAAGAGAGCACAATGGAAGAATGGAATGCCCTACATCAGCCGCGACCCTGAACTGGATAAGTGGTTACAGATAACAAATGAATGAATGAATGCCGTACATCAGCACATCTACTGGAGAATATACAAGTAATTAAAAGGCAAAACTGTGATGTTTTAATCTCGAACTATGAATTAGTTAGAATTAGAAAGAATGTTATGAAATCAATCGGTTCAAACTGTGTGAGGGCAAAAGAAGGTTTCTGATTTGTCATTCTGACTGGAAGATTTTGAAAGCCTTGTGGTTTAGTCAGCGTTTAACAGTTTCAAATGCAGTGCTTACAGCTAATTCAGGAAGAAACAAGAAGAAAATTCTCTTTAAAAAGCCAGCTGAGAACTGTGAGAGTTTAAAGCATCTTTAGATTTTGCAGTGTGTTGCTAGGTGATGTTATCCCAGGTGGTGACTAGATGCTGCTAGTGTTGCTAATGTGGCTGACATGGTATCCCGTTTTTCTCTGTCGCTAGGATGTTACTAGCATACAGTAGGATGCCTAGTGATTAAGGGTGTTGCTACATGGTAAGGATGGTGTTCCAGGTTGTTCCATGGGTTTGTGTTGTTTTTTGATAAATCTGCGTTTTAAACTTGTAAGCCATATATGGGATCGCTCCACAAAGCTAAAGCACATCTCTTGGGTTTTGACTCTACAATCCTGCCAAGTTTCATGTTTTGTGGTCATGCCTGTGCTACCTGCGACAGCTGATTTTTTGGCTGTGTTTGCTGATTTGAGCAGCATAGTAGGAGTGCAGGACGAGTTGTAGACTCTGCAAACACTCTCTATTTTCATCTAATCCTGCTAATATAAAACCAATGGCTAAAGAGTTCCATGCTGAATGCTTTTATTAGTGATATAGTAAACCCTTATTCAGAACTCTTCACTATTATTTACTTATTTAGGAGCAAGACCTTGCCATATTGAATTTTTATAAAAAGCTTGAAAGATGTCTTTCTTTTAGAAGAGAGTAGACAAGGGAGAATGTTTTACTCTGGATGTCAGACAGTTAATCCCCACTACTATACACACGAGGAGACTTGAGATTACTGATAAGAAGTGTTCAAATTTATGCAGCAGTCTTAATTACAGTATCTTTATTTTTCTGTATTCCATTCTCTCTATCTTTTTGCAAAAGTTTTTAAGCTTTCAGCTCACAGCTGCCATCAGAATGAAAGCATTAAAGTTTAATAAAGACCCAAAATTGCAGTCTATTTATACCTAACTAGTGTTATAACCTTGTTTCTATACAGATAGGAATAGGAGAATGACCGAGGGGAAAGAAAAGAAAAGGAGATTGGAGGCTCTTAAATCTCTATGAACAAAAGGCCAGGGAGAAGGAGAGAAAAGATAGTGGGCAGCATCTATATAGGGCTGTAGATTTAGAAGTTTTAGCTGCTGCTAAGTCTCTATCTTCAGGGCCCCGCGTCTCAAATCAATGAAACCTTCTTATCTGAGTCGCAGCATAAGGCCGGAGGACTACAAAGGCACCACCATCATGTGATCAGCCCAGCCAGCGATTAAAGGTGTCCCTCAGGCTTTTTCTGCCACCATTAGATGGGTGAAAGAGGATCTTTAAAATCAAAGGGATGGGTGAGCTGATGGACTACGTGCACAATTAACATCAGAGCTAAACATATACTTAGATCTATATGTGAAACATGATCAGTGACAGAACAAATTGTCATTTTGTCTGTATTATTATTATTATTATTATTATTATTATTACAATCTTTTTTATGGAATGAAATGACAAACTGAAATGCTCCAGAATGACTCTTAACAATAAAATCTTGCACTAAAATTGACAAAACATCACTATCAGAAAAAAAACAACTATTTTGTCTCCAATGTTTTTTACCATTACATTTTAATAAATATAATGAAATGTTGATGAGACAAATGAACCTATATTTTGTTCAAAATTATATCTCCAATAGTGAGACTAATTCAAAGTGATCACTGCAGACCCGATGCTATTATTTTTTTTCTTCTTGGAAAAGAATGTATCATATGTGAAAAACACACAAGAGCACCATGCAGTTTATACACCATGTACATGATGAAAACATGATGAATGTGTAAAAACAAATGAGAACAGTGCGTTTGATCACACATTCTGCTCCATTTATTAAGCTTGTACATATTAGAGAATCCAAAGAATTTACACTTGCAGCAGACATAGCAGCTACAAAAAAAAAAAAAAAAAGACACAGGCCTTGATTGCATGGTGAAAAGATATTTCCTAATAAAAATAAAACTTTTAACTAGGGACGCACCAACATTTCAGCACCTGAAAATTAAAAAAAAAAGGAAAACTTTTCTGAAAGGCAAAAAATGTACAAACAAACTGACATACACACAAATAAATTAAGTGTCTTTATTTTCCCTCAGGCATTCAGACAGTCCAGTCAGATCAATAGTTAGAATGTGGCACATTTTTCAAGCAATTTATAATCATTATTAATGCAAAATATCGAAGTACAAAAATGTTTAAACATGTAGTCTGATTAATTTGAAAACACCACAAGTCCCTTGTGCACTAAAATAATAATCTATAATAATCTGTAGTTATAGTTTTAAAAACAACTGACTGTTCAACAGTGTAAACTGTTGCATGCAGTTAAGACGGTTTGATTTCATAGGCACATTGTAATCTACACACTGTATTCATTTTAGCTGTGGTTTTTATATTCATATATATGTAGAGTCTTTAAGAGACTCACTCAAAGACTCCCTCAA
Organism: Hoplias malabaricus; assembly: GCF_029633855.1. Classification (NCBI taxonomy): domain Eukaryota; kingdom Metazoa; phylum Chordata; class Actinopteri; order Characiformes; family Erythrinidae; genus Hoplias; species Hoplias malabaricus. The sequence continues at coordinate 12,155,268 of NC_089800.1, forward strand.
TCACTTTTAATAAAAAAATAAAAAACTCCACATGAGAGTGTGGTTTTGTGCTTTGCATCAATGACGCTGTGCAGCATTGTTTATATATATATATATATATATATATATATATATATATATATATATATATATATATATATATATATATTTCAGCTTTCTCCAGCTGTTGTTTTCAGGTGTCCAGCCTAGTGTGTGCTGAAGGTTGTTTTGTGTTATTAACAAAACATTCTGATAAAATAAACCATCTTGTTAGGCTAAGACAGAAATGGAAACCTAAACTGAGGTTGTGCTTACTGTAGCAGGAGAGCTTTAGTTATTATTTTATGGAAAAATCCATAACCACAGCTCTATCCACAAGCCATCCATGCAGAGAATGGCTCCTTAAGAGGCTCCTTTTATTTTAGGTCACTTTCCACAGCTAAATAAATGCTACCTCTAATGCACTTTCCTCAACTTTGTCAACATCTTCAAACATTCTCAATCTCAGCCCTGCTGTGCCCACAAAAATGTTTGATTCAGCTCAAGGTCAGATAACAAAAATTAATGATTTCAGTGAAGTTTATTAAAGAAGACAAAACAATAATGCAAAGCAAGTGAAAAGAGATATTGCTGGGAAACGAGAAGGCTGAAACGAGAAGGTGAACCCAGATATATGTTTAGAGTGGCTTCAGAATGCACATAAAGCCATAGATAAATAAAAGGAAACGGGTTGGAGGTGGAAGCAAGTTTGTCTGACATGGAAATAACGTGAGTTTGCAGGGTATATATATATTATTATATAACTTCAATAAGAGTCATAGGTATGAGGAGGCCTAGGGACAATTCTGTACATTCTGTAAGCTGAGAAAAAATGTAGCATACCATACCGAGACCCATTTTTTTTACCCATTTAACCCATTAACTGGGGATTTCTAAACACATTAGAGTGGTTTCGAGGATGCAAACTGACTGGAGAGCTAGCAAATTGTAAGGAAGCAGAATTTTATAAAAAGTTTTTTTTTTATTTTTAAATCATGAATGTCACCTTTAAATTCTACAACTGATAACTGCTCTACTGTTTAAGGTGGCATGGAAAATTTGAATCGTATAATTTCAGCATCATTTGGGGTGTGCTGTCAGCTGTTACTGATATTGTAACAATCCTTAGCCAGAAAATGCAAGGTTTTTTAAATACATTATTGAATTTAATATTCAAAAATATTAACCAGTGCATAGTAATGATATTTGTTTTGATTGCTCTTTTGTAACACTTTTTCTGGCTAACTAGTGTTTATCATCCTCCGTGTCTGTGGGATATAATACTTGATTGTTGACACCCTCAACTTCTAATGAGGCCGCTCATGAAATAATGAATGCCCAGTTGTTTCAAGCTCCTCAAAATATCAGTGTATCCTCTATAACCCATTGCAATAATGCTTGATTGTTGTTGACCATGTGCATATTACTGCTAAAGCAATGCCCATGTTTATCCAGCTTTCGTTGTTAGTTCAGTGCCTGTGTTTTTGACCAAGACGTTAATTTGCTTTCAATATTCATCAGCCTCAGGCCAGCTCCGCCAACAACACAGGATATGATTACCTGAGCAAATCCCACTTAATTCAAAACGCACACTAATAAGATTAGCAGTGTGCTAACGTGCCCGTCGCCTATGGACACAATGCTAAGGGCTTGCTTGGGGGCTTTGCAATAAATGTTAACCTTTCCATATCATAACGGCCTACAGCTAGAGGGGAGTTAAGATGATGTGTATATGAGCTGTCTGTTGTATCCCTTCTCTGCTTGAAATCACAGCAGATATTCTTCCATACCCACACTCACTATCTATAATGGATTTCCCCCTTAGCAGCAGGTGGGTTCATATGATGGGCATACACAAGTAGGCAGAAGTACTCCTTGCTTTCTTGTTCCATGTCTACCCTGTTACTCTGAAAGGTTATGTTTGTTTTAATGCCTCGTGTTTCCTCCAGGAAGCTTTCTTAGAGCTGCTAAAGTCAATCAAGTCTGGTCTACCCCCCCCCACCCCCACCCCCAAATGCTTGGCTCATCCCTAGAGTGTTTGTCCTACAGTCTTTGAGTGTTGTTGAGGGATTTTCTGAGTCACAACAACCCTCAAACTAGAGTACTCCATCTCATTTAGGAGAAGCTACAAGAAAAAGCCTCTGTTTGTATAACACAGATGTCTTTCTTAAAAATAGATAATTAGAATCTGCATGCTTCTCACCACATCAAATATAAACCGAGACGCAATCCCTCAGCCCAGTGATCGAGTCCTTCTACAAGAATTCTTATGTGATTTAAGGTCTGATTTGTGGCATTGCATTCAAGCTTGTAATTCTATGCCGAACGTCATGTCAACAGCCAAGTTTATGAACATCTGCATTTGTTTAAATCCAAATGATCTCTGTTCTAATACTCATTGCTGAATTACTCCTATTGCTTCTCTAGGCAGCTCATGAAACTTCTTTGACCTTTACATGTAGTGTTTCCCTGTGCAAATCACATTATTTCTATTTGAGGCAGGAATGTCAAATCTGTGTCTGCTAAAATATGTAGCTTCTAATAGTATGAATATGCTAAGCTACACTGTAAAATAATACTAAAAGACTCCATCCAGTGACAATCAAGGGTTTTGCCTTTGTGTTTAACTTGTGTTTGCCTCAACTGTTTAACGTGTGGTGTTGTTTTACATTTACATTTATGCATTTGGCAGACGCTTTTATCCAAAGCGACTTACAAAAGAGGATCTAACATTCGAACTACAGCACAAATTATACAAAATACCTTACATTAAGTGCAATATGCCAGGAAGTAATAAGTGCATTAAAGAAAGACATTCAGTGCAAAAGATACTCTCGGAAGAGCTGGAGTTTTATGATAGAAGACGTATTATGAGTGAAATAAGTTATCAAAGCCATGGCTAAGCATTTCTGCTTTGAAACTACAATGTTTTCCTAACTATCACAAAAAAGACAAATTCAGACAGCCAGGGTTTATTACATCATAAAACTAAGAAACCAAATCCCATCAACTTGTGTGTATGCCTCTTTCCTGGTAAGCCTGAACTGCAAGCCAAGGAGTGGTAATTGAAGATATTCATAGATCCGTGCATACTGTATAAAGGAGTAGAATTACATCTAAGCCACTTTTAAGGCATTATATATTTTTTTTCCACTCTTGGAAATAACTTCTTAATACTGTATGTCATTTTGATTAACAGAAGTGAGTTTAGGAGTTTAATCGATGACAGGAAAAAGACTTAAAAGAGCAAGGCCGCTGAAATGAAATATGAAGCAGAGGTTAATCTTGCGTTCTTTTGATGGTTTTATCTGTTGATAGGAATGTCTTTTTTTTCCAGGTAATCTTTGTTAAGAGTCATATTTTGTCCTTTGTGGATTAAAGAGTTATTTCAAACTTGTGAAAGGCATCTGATTTATTTGAAGATTGTATCAGATATTAAAAAAAAACAAATTCGACATGTGGAATTCTGCAGTCATTTTCCAGTTTTCTCAGCAGTTAAGGCCTTCTGTGCAGATTCTGAAGGCATAACTAATGGGAGAGCTCTACTAGTAGTATTTAAAAACCAAACTAGACCATTTTACATTGAACATTTATAACTTTGTTTTGTTTTAGTACACATATAAGTTTTTGCTTTTCTTTGCCTTGTCTCACATGAATGGGTGGTGTGGTGGCACAATGAGTAGTGTCACTGTCACATGGCTCCTGTGGTTGTGAGTTTGAGTCCTGCTCCAGGTGACTGTCTGTGAGGACCATGACCCTGAACTGAATAAGCAGTTATAGACAACGAATGAATGAACCTCACATAAATGTAGGTCTGTGATCTGAGATTCTTAGACGTAGAGGCAGGACAGTTCTAAAGCCTCTGCACTTGGCATAGGAAGCAGAGCTAAGTCAGAATTAATTAAGTTTACTGATTTAGGCAAGACGCTAACTGTTTTTTTTTTATTACAGAAAGCAAAATGATAGATGGATTTTTGTTTTTTTTTCCTGTGAACAACTTCCAGTAGATGGTAACTATACTGGAAATACATTAAAAAATAATAAATGAATCAACTGATGGTGGGGACACAGTGTGTGACCGTTACTGCCCTGGGAAGAAAACAGTAGTCCATCATTCAGTATTTATTTGAATGAGATGGAGACTCTGTAAGATGGATGAGTGTGTGGCCTGTGGAGTCTCCCTTCAGCTGAAAGCCTGATCATCATGACAGATATGGTGCGATCACCATCGATCCCGAACTCCCCTTGTGCCTGCTCAGCATATGACCACATCGCCAATGCCACTGAACTGTGGCCAAACCACTCCAATGAGTCCCTTCCTTCAACAAAGCGAGAAAATATGTCAGAACCCAGTGGCACTTATCTATTCCTGTCAGTTTCAGAAGAACCCAGGATATAATTTCTGAAATATGTTTTAGGTTAGCCCCCTCCAGGGTGTATTCCCGGTTACAGATAATGAATGAATGAATGAATTAATGTTTTAGGTTATAGTTGTCTTTGGCTGTCATGTCAAGTTCCTTATAGTCTGTATACCACCTTCTACAAGTGAGAAGTTATATTGTGTATGATATAATTATTCCCAGAATCCCAAACATCATAACAGCTTTTAGCCCCTTTAAGGGTGTGTTCCTGCCCTGTGATTCCAGGTAGGTGGTGGACCACGGCCCTTAACTGGATAAAAAATTACAGACAATGAATGAATGAATAACAACATTCATTCCCTCCTTCAAAAGTTACATAGTGCCATTTCTGCAATGCTCAGCCCAGTCTAGCAACAGCCAAGGCTTTATTCACCCTATTACAAAGAGTTTGGTGTGTTCTCCCGTGTCTGTGTGGGTTTCCTCCCCCAGTCCAAAAACACATGTTGGTAGGTGAATTGGCGACCCAAAAGTGTCCATAGGTATGAATTTATGTGTGTCACCCTGTGAAGGACTGGCACCCCCTCCAGGGTGTGTTCTCACCTTACGCCCAGTGATTCCGGGTAGGCTCCAGACCATCTGCGACCCTGAACTGGATAAGCGCTTACAGGCAATGAATGAATGAATGTTATAGACAACAGGAAATGAATTCAAATTAATGTATAACTGATGGTCATTTGTACACCATATGATTTTCCAGGTGGCAAAAATACAACATTATATTATGTCCTCAATATTTGTGGCCACAAAAACTCACTGACCAATCATCTTTGTGTCTGGGGTTGGCATAGCAACAACCATAAGATTGGCTTGTTATATGTGTCTCAGACACAACTAAGTGTGTCTGTGTGTGTGTGAAAGAATCAGCTCTTGTATGCTTTCTTTTCCCCAGATATTTGTGTACCCAATATTATCTTTAATATTTTTCTGTAAAGAGTGAAAAAAATCTTGATCTTGAAAAAAAATAAAATAAAATAACAATGTCATCATATGAAGGAGAGTTTGTCCATCTTGTTTTTGTTTTCTTGCTGGTATGAACAGAGTTGAACCAGGCAACAAATCACATTGTATCCAGTGTGTATAATTATGATATGATCACTTTCAGGATGTAGTCGTCTTTAGACTGAAATCTGTCCAACTACACACAGGTTTAATGAAACATTATTCCAGTTACATGATTTTATTTTACTTTTTGTGTTTCTAGCATTTAAATACCACTATGTTCTACAATAAAATTAAAATACCTTTAATCTTGGTGCTTTACACCAGATTAGTTCAGTCAGGCATTATGTTCTTGTGCTATATATGGGTTTGCATTCAAATTTCAGGCCTGATTAAAACCCCAGAAGACAAGACCTCTTAAATCCTCACAGAAAAAGGCCATTCACACTTTGAAAAGTCAAAGACATTGACATGACTCTCAGTTCTGCTCTGTGTATTTGCCTAATTACACATCGGTGACCTTATAGCTGGAGAGAAGAGATGATCTTGAGAAATATAATACATTATTGACCGCAGGATCCGTGCCTACTTTTGGAAACCACCTCAGTTTGGAGAGCAATGATTTCCCTTATTTCTTTACATTTCCTAAAATATCATCTGGTCCCTTCCACAGAGCTTGAAAGATTTTCTGAATTTGACAGCACTTTCACAACATTTCAGGATTTCTTTTCTGGTCCATGATTGGCTTCAGCTTTCATTTCAGGTTTTATGTAGACTGTCCACCAAATTATAATAAAGAGTTCCAGCCTAGAATTATTATTTATTATGTTATCCAGTATTCTGTGCTGCCACATTATATGCCACTGTATACACTCAACAATACCCAGCATATAATACACAGATCCATCATACATGCATTGGGAATCCCTGTGGTGTCAACTAATTCTGACTACTGGTATAGCCCCTACTAATCAAAGCCTGGAAAAAAAAAATCAAGCCAGTTTTAGTACAACTTGTACCTCTATATACGCCAATCACCAACAAGATTAAAACCACAGACAGGTGAAAGGAATGGCATTTGTTATCTCATTAAAGGATTATCACTTAATCAATTTAAAGATGACTAAAAGAAAGATGAATAGATAATACTCAAATTTTAAGTGAAGAATCTGGTAACCAAATGCTAGCAGAATTGTGTTCTGCAGATTTGGACCAGTCTAACCTTCACTGCTCCTATATACACACACATATACTGTATCAAGATCATCTTTTCATTCATCACTTTTCTCTCACTACAGTAACCTGCGTGTATTACACAAATACATCATACAACCACTGGGAATCCCTGTGTTGTCAACCCGACTTCTGCCCTTCACACTAATGTATAGACTAAAAAAAAGGACGAGTAATTAGATATAGTGTTTTCTGAAAGGAAAGGACATGAAAAGATCTAAAAGACGGTCTCTGTCCTACAGCAGAAATGAGGCCTGGTCACATTAAGCGAACCATTGACTAGCGTGCTCCTCTAATCTGTAGCTGGCAGATGAGGCGAAAAAGGCGATAATGAAGGCTGAACGTGACCTTAGTCTAACATTGTCCTGCTTCCACTTGGTTGATAATCGTTTATTAATTCTCTTGGTTTTTTTTTCCTAATTGGCTTTGCTTTGTTCTGCTGAAAGTGACTGGAAGTGCGAAATGTGGTCGTTCTCTTTAGCTAATCGCTCCTTCATTAAGGTGGTCACTTGCAATTGTATCCTTGGCAAATACATGAAAAAAAAAAAAGTCATGGGAGAAGCACATGTTAACATTCCAACGAGCTCAGCTCACCCATAATTGAAAGTGTATGTGGTTCCTGGTGGGCTCTGTTAGCTTTTGATTGCTGTTTCTAATCCATCTTTGTCCTGAGGCACATCTCCCGACAGCTTCATCATTTATTTACTCTCTGTGCGTCATAGGTGCCAAAAGAGCAGCGACCAGGCAAGATGAGGCAGCGTTCCTTTCCCCTCACAGCCGCAGATGTACCTTATTCATTTATGCTAATGCCCCTCCACAGTCCTTCGCCTGGAAATAAATTCGCTCTCCGTCCTCGTTGCAATTTAAGCAGCATCTAAATTAATTACCCAGTTATTAAGACAGTGTTTTGCAGAGGAGCTCATAAATTGCATTCCAGGCGTTTTGTTTGTGGTGTTTGGACTTCACAGGAGAGGGTTTGGAAGAGAACCGGACTCTTTAGGCATATTCAGCCTCAAGAAGATATATTGTGCTTTAAAAAGGCCTTCCATTTGTATTATATAAATATTAATTTTACTATTCATGTTGCTGTTTATTCCCTCCATTTATTTGCAGCATATGCACATTTGCACTCTAAATGCAAATGTGTTTAAGTATATATATATATTTATATATTTATTTATTTATTTATTAATAACAGCTGTGAATTGTGCAGGTACAGTGAAAATTACTGTTCCATGTTGGTATATTAAGAAGAATATTTATTTGTTTATTATATTATATGGGTAAATGCTTTTATATCTATCTATCAGTGTACTTACATGGTTGAAAAATAATTTTTTCATTCATTCATTATCTGTAACCACTTATACAGTTCATAGTTACAGTGGGTCTGGAGCCTACCCAGAATCCATGGGTGCAAGGCCAGTCCTTCACAGGGTGACACACACTCACAGTAAATGTGTAAGACACGGAAAACACACCAAACTCCTCATAGACAGTCACCCAGAGCGAGGCTCGAACCCACAACCCCAGCCCAAGGACCCTGGAGCTGTATGACAGTGACACTACCTGCAATGCCACTGTGTCGCCCTAAAAATTTTTATTGTTGTTAAAATACAAATCATGTCATATCTTTCATTTATACATTTGCTAACTTCAAGTTTACCTGACCCAAGCCACACAGGTCTGTGAGTAATTTGGTGTGTTTTCCCTGTCAGTTTCCTACAGGTGCTCCAGTTTCCTCCCATGGTCCAAAAACACATTCGTAGATGGATTGGTGACACCCTCCAGGTTGTGTTCCTGCCTTGCACCTAGTGATTCCAGGTAGGCTTTGGACCCACTGCAACCCTGAACTGGATAAGTGGTTAGAGACAATGAAGGAATGTTTTTATCTTGTGAAACCAGACCCTGAGAAGAAAAAATACATGTAGAAACAGGGATAATCAATAACAAACAAGAAAGGGGCTTTAGTTTATCAGGTGGGGGTCTAACTGGTCTTCTTAGTTACTTTGTTATTTAGTTAATTTGTCTGAATGCATTCTAAATTATTTTGCTAGTTACATAGTTTGTTAGAAAATGTGTTTCTAATAATTTGTTAGTTAGATAATTATGTAGCAGGTGGCATGGTGGCACAGTCACACAGCTCCAGGGACCTGGAGGTTGTGGGTTTGATTCCCACTCCGGGTGGCTGTCTGTGAGGAGTTGGTGTGTGAGTGAGTGTGTGTGTTGCCCTGTGAAGGACTGGCGCCCCCTCCAGGGTGTGTTCCTGCCTTGCGCCCAATGATTCCAGGTAGGCTCTGGACCCATGGTGACCCTGAACTGGATAAGTGGTTACAGATAATGGATGGTTGGATGGATAATTATGTAGTCAGATGGGTGTCTAATTGATCTTGTTAGTTAGACAGATGAGTGTTTAACTGCTCTTGTTAGATTAGTTAGTTAATTAGTTAGTTGCTTGCTCAGTTTTTCTGTACAATATTTTAAATAGATTATTTGTTAGTAATTTAGTCAAACACTTGTCTAACATGTATTGTATTTAGTTAATTGTTTGGTTAGTTAGTTAGATGATCAGTTAGTTAGTTAGTAAAAAAAAAAAACACCTCTTTATATAATAGCCATTGTGGCACGAAATAGTCAGACACGTCTACAATCAAACACAGGTTCTGTTTAGGAGCCTCTAAGACCAGGAGAAAGTGGACAGTGTCCTGTGTCTGACCAGAAGGCCTCGCGGTGGCGTTTATCTTCATCCACTGCAGTGTAAATCAGCTCTCTCTGCTCTCACACTTTCTCCTTGTCACTACACATCTCCCCCAGCATGCAGAATGGTCTCAATTAATCAGATCCTGCCATTGGTCCCTCATCAATAATGCAAACCCCCTCCAGCCAATCAGTCAAGCCAGGCTGGCTTAATGAGGCGCCGAGCGACAGGTCGCAGTGACTACTGCGGCTCAGGTGGATCTCCACGGCAACCCGAGAGACTGGGTAACCGAAGGATGGCATCATTCACCGTTGTGCTCACCAAGCACTGGCACAATGACAGCCCCAACTATACACTCTGAATGAGTTATAGAATACTGGGATAATGTAAAAGACCAAGGGGCTTTTAAAAACAAAACCCAGAGAAGGTACTAGGTCATTGCCGTGAAAGTTTTACTCTGCTATTAGCCATGTGTAAAAGCCATTTTCTAGACAAATGGTGGCGCAGTCAGTAAGGCCAGGCAATATCCTGCAGATACTGCCTATTGCATGAGGCCTACTGCCTAAGATGACTTTTGGTTAAAGCTTTTTCTTAATCTTCCATAACACTGAAACATCCCTTTTGTCTTGATGAATGTTGGGACATTTCTGTAAAGATTTGATTGCACTCAGCCCAAAGAATATTAGGAGAGTCAGGAACTCATTGAAGAACTTGTGCATCAAATGTTAATGTATATTAACCTGTTTTAAGCACAGCATCGCTAGTGCTGAGTTCAGAAGGTAGACTACATTATTTTTATGCTGAAATATGTATTAAATCTCATAAACAAACAGTTGCTGCAAGAGGCTCTACACATTTTTTCCACATGCTTTGCTTAATGCACACATTTATATTTTGTTGAAGCTGAAATATAGAGGTGTTTTATTGATTGAACTGTGAACACACTGCAATTTTCTTAATTAAGGTATGTCAGAGCTGTTAAATGTCTCAGTGAAACATTTACCCAACAAACTGAGAGATTCAAATTCAAATCTTAAAAACTACTCTGAAATATAATAATAAATTAAAAAGAACTGTTTCCTCTATCCAGTTTGTTGTACATACCACTCTACGCATTTATTAGTTTGATCTACCTTCCAAAACAAAAAAAATAGAAATACTAGCACTGTTACAAATAACTAAATATACAAACATTTATAGATGATAACTAGGATGAAATGGTTAGCACTTTATTAAACAAATAAAACCTAGAAAAAAATGGGAAAGACCCGTTAAATGACCTGCTATGTTTGACTTGAAAACATACAATTACCAGAATATAAACAGGAAAATCTGTTTGCTGTTGTCAGGGCAATGAGAGCAGCCAGGCATAAAAATAAATGGGAGGAAACTCCCAATGTATCATTTCTTCTAATTGTCTAGAGACACTGTTATCAATTGTTGAACAGTGATTCTAGAATTTAAATTGTTGAAGTCTCTGTTTGCAAGCGCATTCTGTGGTGCACTTTGAACTTATTTAATGGACAAAAACTAGACTACAGTCTTTTAATTATTCATCAAATAAAAACAATAAAATGAGAGTAAAAATAAATTTATATTTTAGTCAAAAGATTAAGACTAAAACAAAATCAGGTGCCAAAATTAACACTGCCACATGCTCAGTGTCATCGTTCATTACTTAGATTCTTCCCATCTGTAAAGTTTGTCCACGCACAACAAATGTTGGTGAAGCACATTACCTTATTATATTATGGAAAATGTATGTTTGAAACATTTTGCACTACAGTGTATAAGTCTCTCCATAACATTCATGATAAATTGGCATCCTCACTACTGGGCCTGGGTGGAACTAGGATTTAAGGAGATTGACTCACACCATCTGGCAAATTATTCACATGGCTGGGGTGTTGGGGATCTCAGCATACAGTACAACTGTCACCCCCTTCAGCACTATTTTTACGTTTCAGCGTGCCTGACACATGCTGGCTCCGGCTGTCAGCTCCAGTGCTTTGAGTTATGGGTCATTTGATGGCAGTCCAGCACAGTAGCAACGTAAGTTACAGAGGACCACCACTACAAATGCTGTCTCATCCTGACTGCTTCCTGATCAGTTCTGAGGACAAAATCAAATAACTACCGCCACAATCAGATATTTAGCCCTGGGGTGTGTACACAAAGGCAGGGGTCTTGCACTCTATTTAATGTTGTGCTTCAGCGCTCCCAGACAAAATCTTCTTTAAGCTTCAAATGATCAACTGCTTGACCATTTGGTCACTGCCCAAATTCAGTAGATATGGCAAAGCATTTTCTTTAGTGTCTGTCAAAAAGATTTTTGAGAAAAGTATTTTTTTTATCATTATTTTAGTACAGTGTGGGTGTGCAGGGTCAAGTGCCCGGAAAGCTTATCTCATTTCTTCTTTCTGTGTGTAAAACAGGAAAATTAGCTCTTTGCCAGTCATAGATATGTTTAGATCAAGTCTGAAATAGTTTGGATTAATTAGAAAATGTAATCTGCCTAGTAACAATGCGTGAACCAATGAAGTGGTCTGCACGTACACAAATTCTTATGTAAGTTGGATTGCAAGGTATATATGCTGTGGGTGTACAAATATAAACTGAGATAAAACAAGTGCTGAGATGTATATTTATTAGTTACGAGAAAACTGATATAACCACACTGGTAAATAAAATAAAATAGATGCCAGAGAGAGTGACTAGAGACAGGATGAACGAATTAAGACCAACAGGGAATTACCAGGACTGATGAAGTAAATAAAGTATCTTACCAGAAGCGTAAATAAGTACTAATAAACCAGGCACCTGCACACGATAAGAGAAAAGAGGCTACAACAGGAGAAGTATTGCAATGGAAATATTCTTAATCAGAGAAGGAGAGAGATGGTGGAATAAAACATTAAACACAGAAAAAGAAGGCAAACCAGGAGGCAGCTAGAAGACAACTATGTGGTCTGGAGAAAGGGACAGAGCAAAAAGTCCAGACCACAACCACAAACCACAAATGACCAACAAACATTTTGACACACACACAAAGAACTGAACTTATAAACCCTGAGTACTGTAAGGAACACCTGAAAAGAGTCACATGACAGTGAGAGTGGGTGTGGCTTAAAACACATAGGAAATTAAACTAGACAGGGAAAACACTGTGACACTGAACACTAAATTACACGATTCAGTTACTTTAATACCTACATTAATCAAACATAATATTAATAGGCTCTCCTTTTTTCTCCAGTCTCCTGTCCACATAGGTGCACTTTGGAATTTACAAACCCCAGCAGCAAAACAGTGCCTGATCCACTCATACCAACACAACACACTACCACGCCACCACCAGTGTCAGTGCAGCGTTGATAATATTCTACCTCCCAAATAATTCCTGCTCTGTGGTACGTGACTAATACAAATTTAACAAGCTAATTATCTAAGCAGTAGGGGTTTATTTACAAACAAATATTTGTATAAATAAAAATAACATAATGGCAGTAAGTAGTGATATTCTCTTGCTGTGGCTGTCCAGTATCATTTGAGGTTATCATCCAATATCTAATTTTACTGATGGTAATAAATACATCATTATGTTTTATGTGCTATTTATTTTTTTTAAAAAATCCATAAGATCAAGGAGAATATCTGAATTGTCCTTCAGATCTACTACTTTATATAAAAGTATATTTTACTCTATTTATATGTTTGTGTTTAATGTAATTATATAGAATTTTATTATTTTTGCACAGCACTTCCCCATTTTGGTGCTTGTATATTCACAGATCTTGTAGTTTTTGACAACAACAATAAAAATAAATAAATAAAAACAAAACAAAACAAAACGAAAAAAAAAAAACACTGTTGGATTTCATCCTGGTCATTTTAAATCAAGGCACATTTCTTCAAGTTTCTCATGATGTCTCAGAGAGGTGTGAATGTACAATCATTTCAGTGGTTCCACGCAAAATACATGCTTCCATACAAAGCAGCCTCACAGAAGCAGCTCGGCTGAGAAGCAGCTCTCTGTTTTGTCAGGCTTGCTGACTTTGTTTTGTCATCTCAGCTGTCACATGCCATAGAGGCCATTGACATTCAGCTTGCTTTTTATTTCTTGGGCGCCTGTCTCCAAATGCCAAATCATTCCAATGAGATCACTCTTAGAGCAATGATTCAGAAGAAACTGCAACTCCTCCTCACCATCCCTTCTGCCCCCTTCAAATGCAAATGACACTAATTATATGATTCTTCCTAGACGTGATACATTTGTGTTGAACTAAGGTTTGTGCACTTCTGCTCCACAAAATAAAACCAAGCACAGTGTTGGTGTTCTCCAGATGTAAGATATGGGGCCACTCTTTTTTTTCCCCTTCTCTTTCTGTCTCTATATCTTTCTCTCACACCACCAGTCCATATTTGCTCATTGCACTAATATAGTACAAATGTAAATGAATAATATACTCACATTTATTATAATATTTCTGATTATTTGTCTTTTTCTGCTATTTATATATATATGGCGTCCTTTTGATTTACAGAGATTACAGCGATTCTGATCCTCTCTTTCTTCCACGTTTACTGATTCTCCACCCCTTCACAGACGTAAAAACAGCGTGTGGTGGCTCTTTGACAGTGTGTTCTGGTTTGTGGACCCTCATAATGAAGGACTAGTGTGCATGTGTGTATATGTGTGTGTGTCTGTCTGCATGTGTGCACACCACTTGTGGCTGTCCAGCTGCCAGCTGGAACACTTCCTCAGTAGGCCTTGGAAAAAAAAAAAATAAGAAGGGAGAGAGAGAGAGGATGGGGGTGGGCTACAACGGAAGCATGAGGCCTGCCTATGAGACCTGCCATCACCTCTTACCCACAAGCTGTTTGAGACAGCGCCAGTGCAAATGGGATATGGCATATTTTTTCTTCTCTGTGCCAATTCAGGCAGGTCAAAGTCAGCGCAAGACCAAGGAAGACAGCGGGAGCTCATCAAAACTGCATATAATTGTTCTTGGCACCAATGCACCAAACAAAAGTTCTGCTAAAGATTTGGGGTTCTTCTTGAACACAGTGGTCTTCCATTTAACATGCTATAATGCAAATCTCGATTTTAAAAGAACCGAGACAGTATGTGACCATAACCCTAACCCAAACCCACACTGACATGTATTTAGTCATGAGCAATATAAAGACAACATGTTTAATATTTTACCAGATATACTCAATAATCCTTTACATATATAGGCTCATTTTGAAACTGATTCCAGCAAATCATTCCAAAAAATATCGTACAGATGAAATGTAAGACAAAGAACATTCTTAAACAGATGATGCAGCCACGTGCGTATAAAAGTAGGATACAGGTAAGTTTTAAAATCTTACCCTAGTTTCTTCCCAATTTTGCTAGTCCCACCCACTTGCTAAGACACTCTCAAATGAGTCAAATCGGCTAGATCAGGCGCTGGGCTTGTGAGTGATCCACTGTGGCATCCCCACATGGGAGCAACTGAACTTGAAACAACAACTTTATCAGCATTATGTCACTCTGATAAACAAAGTATATTGTTACGGTGTGCCACATTGTTGTAAAAACATCTTGTACTAATTATTGGAATGGTATAGGATTTGGAAACCTTTCTGTCACTGTCAGAGAAGATGCTCTTATCTCAAATGTAATAAGGAAAAATTTTCTTAAAGCAGTTAAAGTTAATACAACATTATTTTGTTTTGTTTTGTCCCTCCACCCCAGTAATCTTGGACAGTTTTTCTTGGTCAGTTCATCTTTGAGTTTTATGGACACACAAACATTTTGTGAAACAGTGAAGATGTACTAGTTTTGCTGTTGACCAGCCCTGCTCCTCCATACTGTTATTATTTATTTATTTTTTTTCAGAAGGGATTGAGCACCTGTTAGCTGTTAAACACATAATGAGCGGGGTCTTTTTTGGGTGGGTGTAATCACTAAGATCCTGGGAGGAATATTATTGTTCACTTGCTCATTAGCTGGTAATTGAAAATGCCAGGGCTGTTGATTGCATGGTCTCAGATGAGTTATAATTACGTTCTGCTGACAGTCAATGGCAATCACGTGGCCATTTTATTACCAAAATCCACTGCCTAAATGACAGTAAAAGTGTTTAGTATGCCACCATGTTTCAGAGCAAAGTTAGACTCAATTATTCTGACTCATGCTCAGTAGTTAATGTAAAATCATTTGCTGTGCATGAAGGCCTTTAATTAGAAGGAAATCATTAACGTATCCATTTTTCATGCGTGACTCTCGTTTAGTCATGCATAACGTCAAAGTTAGGCTATTACAAACCCATTGTGAGTGGTACAGTAAATGTTTTAGAAAGATCTCCAGTGGCAAGACACCGTTTGCAGGAAATGTTGCACTGAATATAGTAACAACCAAAGCTTTTATTTCGAAAACTATTAAAAGCCACAATGGCTTTAGGTTTGTAAGGTCATTCAGGTCAGAACTGGAGCTGAAATAGCTGGGCTGTTGTTGTCTGCAGTTCCACTGAAGAAATATTCAACAATGGACCTGCGAGTATCAAAACTAGACCTTGGAGCAATGGAAGAAGGTCACCTGGTCCAATGAGTCCCTTATTTATTTCCAACATGTGAACAGTCAGGTATATGTGCAGGGATTACTTAGGGGAATTATGGCAACAGAATGCACTGTGCAGGACTGTGATGTTCTGGTCGGTGTTCTGCTTGAAAACCCTGGGCATGGACATTCAGCTGAACATCTATTTGCCATGTACCATCTACCTAAATAGCACATTAGGCAGGTGGTCTTCATGTCTTGGCTCCTCTGTGTAAATACCTGCTTCTCAGTAGGTTGGAGAAATTAAGGCCAGTAGAAATGATCTATGGTTACTTGCATTAAATTCCACTAGAGAAAACCTTTTCTTAAAAGGCACATATACAGTGTAAATCCAAATGGTCCAGAGTTAAAAGTAACTAAAATGTCAAAACGAAACACTCAATCAACAGCCCATACAGTTCATGGAAATGTACTGCAAATGCAAACTGATTTAATATATAGACTTTAAAAATACAGTAGCTGTATTTTTAATTCTAAGGAAAGAACTAGAGGTTGAAATTGGATATATATATAAATAAATTAGGTCTATTTTTGATACATAAAGCCAAACAAACTTTATTAGTAGGCTTCAGAAGGAGAAAATAATTAATTGATGAATAAATATAGAAATAACGCGTGTCTAAACTCTTTTAAAACTTATTTTTATATGTTTATGAAGATTTATCTAGAGAATGACGTTTTATTATTAATGGGCTGTCTAAGGACAAACATTTCATATTAGTGTGTAGCTATAAATATTACAACATGTGCTGTAATTCTGTGTAATATTCAATGCCCTCGTATCTATTCCTATTAAATAAACATTAAATACAGTTATTGCATGAGTAACTGAGACAATCACATTTGTTTTCTCCCATTTTTCTCCTGGAATAATAACACACTGAAATCCCACTTGAAAATCAAATAAACCATGATCTAGGTTCAACCAACCCTCTGCAGATGTTTTTTTTATTTTATTTATTTTTTTGCCCCTGTCCACGAAAGAGAACTGGAGGCATGGACTCGCATGAGACCCACGTCTCATCTCACCCATCCATTTTTCACCAGTTGTGTAGAAGGTTGAATGTGGAATATGAATTCGGAATGACCGTCGTCCATCCATCCCAACATAATGACACTGGATGAATACTCTGGAGAGATCTCGGCAGATGCTGGCTTTTCTCCTGTTCTGTAACATGCCACAGAAAAGCAGGAACGCATACAATATGTGATGTGTCCTAGTTGAGAATACACTTAGGAGGTGCTCCTCAAGTGCTGCACCATGCAAACCATGCCCTTAAGCTATAGTTCCAAAAGCTGGTACATTTCTATCAAAATCAGTGTCAACAGGTAATGTATTCCTCCTTATTTGCTGCAGTAACACTTTCTATATTTCTGCAAAGGCTGTACATTTTGGAATGGTACTGTGAGGATTTGACTGCATGCAGCCAAAAGAGCATTATTACTTAGATATGTTCTGAATCATAAATGCCATTGTAACTCATCCCAGAGGTACTGGATGGGGCTCAGTCACTCAAAAGCATGCAGTTCCACTGTTTCTCAGCCCAATGATTCTTTTTTTTCTTTTTTTCTATACCTCTCTAGCTCAAATTTTACATTGGGCATTTTGTCCATTTCTTTCTATTGCCAAAACTTTTCTATACGTTTTTTACAAGCATAGCAGGCATGGTGAAAAGTCTTTATATTTTTGCTGTTCAAAGATAAACATAATCAGAAATAGTAACTTTACAAGAGAAGTTAAAATCTTATGAACTTTCAATGGAAGTCAATGTAATTTGGGAACATTTCTATTGATGATATTTTCAAACAGTGTGTGGGCAGCTGCTGTGTTCAAATGTTCAAACTAAAAATCAACAAAAATGGAGATACAATGTTTTTCTTAGGAGAGCAACGATATGCAATTGTGGCTTTTGGGGAACCAAATTGCCTGTACTCCAGAGAACACTTTTGGGCACTCATTCAGATTTCCAAAAAGACAGAATACATTTCAGTCAGATTGTCCCACCCCACCCCAAAGCCCCAGACAGCTCCCAAATATCCCTTATGTATACAAAGAATATGAGCTGTGAGGTCTGCTTCTCTTGTGTTTTGCAAGGACATCCGTAAGTGTGATGACTTTCCACTGGAACCAGAATTGATTGATTTGCATGGTGGATGACTTTCATCATAAATGTCAGAACTACACTGGACTGCCACTCCATCACACCTTTGTCATTATTTGATTCTCCAGAACAATCTAGGTTCATAAATATCATGCTCTCAGATACTGAATCCCCGTCTCCTTCATAGCAGGTCTATTTATTCCCTCCAAAGTCTTATAGAGAGCAGAAATATGGGGTTAAACCAATGTGAGAAAGTTCAGTTCTGTACTTTCCTTTTCCTCTAAGATGACATGTGCCTCCAGAGTTTACATCATTACACACGTGGCCAAAGGTATTCATTGATGGGTTCAAGACAGGATACAAGCCTGATACTTTCTACTATTTGTGTCTTGGTGTTCCTTATGCTCTTGGAGCATTTGTTCTGACACTCTTGCCCTCAACTTGCTCATTAGAGTCTGGATTTAGACAGCTGTAAAGCAGATTTTGTGAGCTGGTCTATTTGCTGTACAAATTGCTGAAATAAAGTAATTTCAATTGAAATTCAGGTATTTTAAGGTGCATCTCTATTGCAATTTCAATTAACATATATATGTTCTTCATAGAAGAGTCCTCCAACAGTAGTACCTGACCTTGCTAATGTTGAGTATCATCAGATCCTCAAAGCTATAGAGGGTTTTTCATTCAGCAAGGTTTTTGCCAATTATGAAAATTTGCATTAAAATAACAAATAAACAAATATATTTATATATATTTACAGTCTGTTGAGGTGGAAAAGTTAGAATATTCAAATGCCAAAATGTGAAAAAGAGCAATGGAATGGGTTTCGGCTAGTCCTCATTCGTCTTCTGTTTTATCCATGCTTTAGGACCATTCTGTAACTGTTTTCATACCTCCACCTGAGCTTCTAATTTTAGTGCATGTGTAAATATAATGTAGATAAAAACTGCACAAAGTCAGAGATCACTCAAGTTCTATACAACAGAAACAACGCGGAAGCCTCAATAAATATGTCAAACTTTTTGATATGAAGCGTGTTCTGTGTATGCTTTTATCATGCACTCCTGTTTGTTTTTGCTGGATGTTTATTTAGCATGGATATATTTGGTCTGACTGGCCCTATGGATGGTCCCATCAAGACACAGCTCATTTCCACCCTCATTAGCAGGGGCACTGCTTGTCCTGCCTGGTTCTTCTGAACTGCATCACAGCCATAAAGAGATCATAAATGGCTGAAAAAACGACACTGATCGAGCAAAAGAAATTGCACTAGTTATGATGCTGCCCTTGAACATGGGACCCTACGTCATCTGAAGAGAGCACAAACACAACTAGTATTTAGTAACATATTTTGTGCTATTTCAAAATCTAATCTAAAACCTTACCATATAAGACATTTTTACTGCAACAAAGGAGGACAGGATACCAGTTAATACCTGTGATCTGAGACGAAATTAGGTCTTGAACCTGGCCACACCGAAAATCTTGGTTCACAGAAGGGAAGCGATGTTCTTCTGGTATAAAGGCACCTTCCACTGAGACCTGTCCAAGTAGTGCAGTAATGGAGAGCAGATTACCCAGAGTGCCAGAGGGGGCGGCTTAGCCAGCTCTCTGCTGACAGCTCCTGAAACGTTTCTCGACCCAAAGTCAAAAAGTCACGAACTTACCAGAGCTCAGTTCTACAGAGATTAGCTTTCATCCCCTAAAGGTGGAAATTGAGAATCTGAAAGAGCCCATGTCTGCTAACGTTAAAACACAGTTAAATATAGGCTCCAATCAGCCATAATATAATGACCACTTCCTTGTTCCTACACTAACTGTCCATTCTCTCCATTCCAGTGACCATACAGGAGCACTTAGCAGCATTGCAATTACACACTGTAGTCACTCTGTTGCTCCACATACTTAATTAGTCCCTTTCACACAGTTCTTCAATGATCAGGAGCCCCACCAGACCACCACAGGGCAGTGTATGATTTGGGTGCTGGATCATTCTCAGTGCTTCAGTGACAGTGACATGGTGGCAGCATGACTGTATGTTGTGCTGGTATGAGTTGATCAGACACAGCAGTGCTGCTCGTGTTTTTACTCCTAGACTGATAACAGCCAACCAACGAAAAAAACCCAGTAAACAGTGCCCTGTGTCCACTGTCTCTACACTGATTATATATATATATATATATATATATATTATGATGGGAGAAGAAGCTTTATTGAGTGAGAGAGTGAGAGGAGAGAAGAGAGGAGAGGGATATAAATAAGCAGAAAGGAAGGACGAGTAAATGATGCTGAAGTGGTAGATGTGCTCGCCCATTAGCTCGTACAGAGATAAAAGAAGAACACCAGATGAGTGCAGCAAGGAAAACAGCTCTTACAAAGGGCCAGAACATTTACTGTGACTCTTTCTATTGAGCCCTGTGTGTTGTTAAAGGGCCCATATCATGGACATATCAAGTCACATTTCCCTCACACTGTTTGATACACACTCCATGTTTAAAAAAAAAACAAATGAAATACGTCTCAAATGAAATGAATGTCTGTAATGAAATGTAGTTACATTTTGTTTGTCCCCCCTTTACTGCAGTAACAGCATCTTTTCTTTCTCTGGAGGCTTTTACACTTCTTTGGCACATAGCTGTGAGATGAGGATTTGATTGCATTCAGCCAGTGCTGGATGATCAGTTTTGGATCGCATATATTTCATAGGATGAGTAGTGGTTGGAGCACAATCACTCGATGCTAAGGTGGATAAAAACCCAACTGAAAAAATACTACACAATATATTTTTTTCATACAGTCATTTTGGGGCTGGTTATTTCTTTCTTTCTTTATTTATTTATATTTTTTAGTCAATATGTGGTATATGGAAAGCCAAACATGACAAATGATGGTGTACTGAACTACAGTGAAACTGGCAGAGCTCCCAAACGGAGCTTCCTGTCCTGAATGCTCAGCAAAATTGTAGACACACTGATGTACCTGTGCAAACTAAAACACATCTATTGTTTACCTGTGATCGTTGAGGCACTCTACACTTAAACTGGCTTTTGTTGTCAGTGTTACATTAATGAAATCTTAAATCTAGTCAATACATCTAATAATTCTTATTTTTAGATTGTTATAAGTATGGTGTAAGATTATTCACCCTAAAGAATTATACATTTTACCTGATTTTCATCATCCACATCATAGCAAAATCATCCACATCAACCATCCTAACCCTAATATTAACCCTTGAAACAAGTAAAATGACATGCCAGTGGAATAAAATAATTTCAGAGTACAGTGACTTAAAACAAGTAAAAATATCTAAAATTAGGTTGAAGAATCTTAGTATATTCGTTCCTTCGTTTATTGTAAATTGTTCATTCTGCCCAAGCTCATGGTGGATCTGAGCCTAGCCAGAATCATAGAGTGCAAGGCAGGAGCACGCCCTGGACAGGGCACCAGTCCACTGCAGGGCATCACACACCCACCCACCCTGCATTTCAGTTCTGGTTTTAACTTGCCCTCATCCTGTGAGTGGCCACTTGTGTGACTATAGGTGCCATGCACTTCTGAGTGTTCAGCTGAAGTGGGCGAAAGCAAGTGAAAATTGGAACTGAAACACAGCTCCAGTACCTGTGTACACTTTCACCTTGGAGCTGTGTGGCAGCACCACCTTGCCTCTTATCTTAGCAGTATACTGTTACACAAAAATGTTATAAAAATTGTTATATTTAATACAATATTTTACAGTAAGGAGTTGGCTTCGGTTTGTGACACACTTTCTTCTGATCTCTTCTTTCTGTCAGATTGCAGCAGAACTTTTTCTCTGTCTTTTTGCTTTCAATGTGATAAAATGATTGCCCCCAAATGCTCTTTTCCTGCATCATTTCTGAGTGCTGAGACTTTACTGGCTTGAGAGATCCTGTTTCTTGCAGCCTCCTGCTATTCATTTTCAGCTGAAAATTGACAACACTTCACATATTCCATCAAGCTGTCTTGCATTAGTCCCATTCCAGCGGATCCTAGTCTCAGCTCTTGCGCAAACACACCTCCAGAGTGGAGGAAATACTGAACAGCAGGAGTGGTGAGAACCAAGTGGGATTTTGGAGAAGGTGAAAAACGACTTGTCTGAGATAATAGCTTCGCCACCTGTCTTGCATCTTGCATCAAAGGGCAATAAAAACAAGATCAGATGACTTCTCCACATTCAATCTTCACCTACAGAAAGGGGCATCGAACCAATGGAGGAGCAATGCCAGTGTATGGCAAGGCGTCTTACACTCACCCAATCACTTATACTTACACCTACAACATTAGATTTTCTAGTTTGTTCATTTAGGGCAGCACTGTTGTGCTACAAGTAGAGTCACTGGCACACTTCCTGGATCTCAGCGTCTTGGATATGATTCTCAATGTTTTCCCAGTGTCTGTGTGGGTTTCCTCCAGGTGCTTTGGTATATTCACTTTATATATGTCTCTGAATGTGAACGCACATTCAGTAACAAAATGAAAATGAAAAGTACCACCTATTTGCAACTTCTTCTTCATTTTCAGATGGAACTGCATGCAAAATATGCTGATTAGCAATTGGTGGGGCAGGGCTAACCTTCTCATGTGTTGTTGTGTGCTAAAATGTGAAGTCCCTTGTTGAGCTGCTGGGCAAGCTATTTTTATCTTTGTCATAATATCTGCTCACATATTTAGGAAAATGAATAGCAAAAAGTTATTTGTGTATTTATTTTAATTTTAATTTTAATTTTAACAGGATTGATCTCCAATAGATATTGACTGCCTAAGTACTAGACACTTTAAGTAGGATGGCAACTGTTACCTGCTGTTTTGGATTGCACCAACCAATATAAAATGTGACATTCACTAGTCTGGCCCACTGGGAAAATTCCCAAATAGCCCAATGGCCAGGTCACATAAGGAGTAGAGGCAAATAAATGAATCAAGTGCCTCTATATGGCTGATAATATGAATCAGTATTTCATATTTCTGTTATTTTGTACAACTCACATATTTTCCCATTCATCTTCCCCATAGACATAAACAGCTTAGCCTCAGAGCTCATCAGGATGCTAATGGAGAACTACAATACGATAACAATTGTTTAGAGGTCTAGAGGGCGGAAGGAATAAGTACAGTACACCTCAAGATTTGTGAATATTTTGGGATTTTCTGTCTTCACAAACCTTGACTGTGTCTGTATTTCCTCCCTTTTCTGCTTTGCTCTTTTCTCAAACTATTCTGTGTTTTGAAAGTGAACTATTGGAAACTGTAGTGTTTTGCACCTGGCTGTTAACAATACAAACTACAGGCGTCTAATGCTGCTGCCCATTTTCTATCTTTCATGTTCATTCTCAGTGGAAACCTTGGTTTTCCCCCATCACTACCATAACAGTGTTTACTTTGCTGAGGAATCTGTTACATGGGGAGTTGGGACATTGCTTTGAAGATTTGATTGCACTTAACCACATGAATAATCCTTATTTTTTTTGGTAATTGCCTTCCTATGGGGATTATTCACACTGCATGTGCAGAAATGGATGTTTGCAAGCACTCATTTGAAGAGATGTCAAAAAAACTATAGCATATTTCTCACATTATCAGCATTCCTATCTTATTTTATACCATACATCACTAAGTATTCAATACCATTTTATTTTTTTAACTCATTAAATACGTTACACAAGTGTATTTGATTTCATTAGGATTTAATAAATTCTCCCAGCACCTACTCTATTTCATCCTATAAGACATCAAAGGACCTGTGCAAAACATAATTTGACTGTGCAGTTTTGGAGGGAAAGAAAGTGGAACTGGATAAAGCATTACATTTCATCTAATAAGAAAGAATTTGGAGAGAGCACAGCACATATACTTTATGCATGTAGGCAGGAGGCCAATGCTAATATTTTTAAATGAAGGAATATAATACCATCATTATTACACAAACTGAAATAAACATTCACTTCCGATGCATTTATTCCAAAGTATTTGGTTATACTGTTATTTTACAAGTAAGTAGTTATTTTACTGATGCAAGTAGTTAATTCTAGGTATTAACCCTGAAAGTGTTATATACAAACCCCTGACCCCTCTTCTAATTACATAAATTAAGTACTTTAAGGTGAGCTCACTTGTCATTAATGATTTCTTCAGAAACAGCAAAAACAACCTCAGACATTGCTGTGAGAATTTGAGCGGATTCAGCTACATTAGATAATGATGTTGGATGACGGTTAGTTTTGGAACTCAGAGAATGCAGTTCCACTGCTCCATAGACCAATGTTGTTGACCTTTATACACATCCAATATATAAAATAGTAGCAATCACACATTTAAATCACATTATTGTTAAGATGCCCAGCAGGGGAGGGGCTGAGGAGCTCACAGGGGAGCTCTCAGCATGCTTGGCGGCCATTCTATTTGTCTGTTTAAGAGGTTAATTAGTGGATAAGTTATTGTTTTGGAGGTTTGTGAGTTTGTGTGTTTGGGGCTTGGTGTGTAGTGAGATGTGGTGTTGGCTTGTTCTACCATTAGGGAACCAGGAGAGGGGAGTCATGGTGCTTGTCTCCCACGTGACTTGAAGGAGGTTGGTTCAAATGGAGTCACACCTGTATCCCAGCACACTCAAGATCGAGTGTTCAAGCGGGGAGGGGCTGGTCCACTCTTAGCTTTGTAGGCAAGCATCAAGGCTTTAAATCAGTTGCAAGCAGCTATTGGAGGCCAGTGAAGGGAATGCAGCAGTGAAGACATGTGACTGAACTTCAGACAATTAAAGGCCAACCAAGCTACAGCATTCTGGATGAGCGGAATTGGACCTGTTAGTCTGCAGCAGAATACCAGTGAGGAGAAGGTTGCAGTAGATGAGCCGGCAGATGATAATGGACTGAACAAACAACAGAGTCAAAGGGTCAAATGCTTCACCAGCTGCAGAGAAGTCTGCAGGACAGAGTCAAATTTGAAACATGAGTTGAGAGTGCTAACTGGTAATTCAGATTTACACCAAGAGAGTGTGAGGTCAAGGACCAGTATTTTCATTAGAGTAATTCCAGCAGTACAGTACATTTGAAAATATGTCTGCAATTTTGGAATTTCCATCTAGACTTTATAATAACCTATGTGTTTCTTTTTTCCAAAAATGACCTAGAATGAACCACTTCATACCACTAATATTATGAACCACTACACAGAACTGTCCCCTCTTACAACCTCCACCCCCACCCCAGTAACTAAAACAAACTTGTTGATATGCAAATAGCCCTTTCCAATCAATGTGGAAACCAAGTTTGGTTCCCATTCGCAAACTAAATTTACAACTGTTCACATTTCCACCAGCATAAATAGGTTCTTGTACAGGCTCCACCAACATAAGTAGGTTCTTTAGCACACACTGTGATGTCCTCCATGGGCACGTTGAGCTAAAGAATCTCCAGAAAAGCACAGAGCCTCATATAAAGAGTGAAAGTGGAGTTGGACATGGTAATTTACAGCTTTTTATATAAATAAATAAAATAATAAAAAAATCTGGTTCTAGAGTCTGTCCAACCAGATATTTAAAATTAATATAATGAGCTCAAATTATCGCATTTGTCTAGCACTATTATTATGTTTAATTAAAGAGCTAACAAAATAAAAAGGCAGAACTTTTTCTGCGCAAACGAACACAACACATGCTCCTGCTCTGGGGGACTTTCAACACCATCCTGCCAAAGTTCTCATGTGACAATAATTTTTGACTACATAATAAAAGTAAAATGAACATATTTTACTATATTAGATTGTAATAAATAAGAAAATGTCAGAGTATAAAAATAAAAAGAGTTATGGGTGTAAATATTTATTATTTTGCAATCCTACTTTTCACCCATGCCTTATCTGCAATTGTATATTGTGCCCCACTGTTAAAAATCCCTTTGACCTACAACTTAGAATATGGTAAAATAAAGTGTTACTAATAATTGCATGGCATTTCTCTTCATCTGTCCAACAGAGTACATCTATTTTAGTCTTATGCGAATCATATTAAGATCAGAGTAACCTTGGTTATATGACAACGGAATCTTTAAAAATGCAAGCTGAGATGTTAAATTCAAAGGACGGGGAACATAAAATGTAACGCATATCTCCATTTTTATAATTTGGGGACACTTTTTAATAATGGATGGCTGTGTTGAAGCATAGCGAAGCACAGCATGCTGTTAAAGCCCGAGACCAATGAGCAATGAAAGCGGCCCTTTCTTATTACTGCAGGGGGAGGGGGAGTGGAGAATCAGGCACTCTAGTTAAGGCTTGTTTTATGAGCCTCTGCGCTCATTAGGAGAAGACGATAGCAGGAATTCATTTTTTTCCTCTTTCTTTTTTTTTTTTTTTTTTTTGAGCAAGTTAATGGCCTGCTTGTTTCATACATTCTGTACATGTGGGCTGTTAGGCGTCTGTCAGCTTCTTGGAAACAGCTCAGATAAGGGGACCCTTAACGGTACTCAATGAGAGCTCTTGATTAGCACCACTAGTCCATGGACCAGAAGAGTACAAAGCACAAGGAAAACGCATGCTAGTCCAAAAATAAAAAATAAAATAAAGCTGAATCATCATTTGGTCATAAATAATTTTTATTTGCCACCAAGACATCAGCCATCTGGCCAGGAAGCAAAATAAACAACATGAAAGACATGTTCTAAAGAAATATCTTTTCTCTTTCTTGAGATTCAAGGCCACAGAAGCTTGGAGAGACATATACCCACAGACATAGAAAAGAGGAAAGGAGCCGTTTACATGAGGCCAAAAGCCATGTACAGATAGTGGACACATTCAAAGACCATACAACGCTGAAGGGTAACCAAAGAGAAGATTGACAGACGTTAATACGTGCACAGCCAAAAAGAGAAGACAACTCAGGTACAGAAGTACGGCAGGGAGAAGTGACAATAATTACTGGTATTGTGAAAAATTATATCCCAATGAGCTTTGACCTGTTAGACTGGAAATGAATATTATGTGTAATATTAATTTTGGCATTTCTACTTTTCTAGTTATTTCCAACTGATCCAATGTCAGAACAAGTAAATATAGTAATAATAATAATAAAATACGGTGACACATCTAGTCATGTTGCCCACACAACAATCCCTTCAAATCAGAGACATTTTTCCAGTTATTTCAGAATAAAATGGGTATTTGACATCTTGTTTCTTAAAAAAAACATTAGGTTAATCGTTTTTAAGAAGATCCTTTTGTAAATGAGATGTGACAGTTGATAAATGCTCAACCCATTAAATAGTATAGAACCTACATTATGTGAAGTTTCCATAATAATTAAAACATTTCTTCATGCTTTCATTGCATTGAGGAATCATATGTTGTACACTGAAGTGATGTTATACATTGTTAGCTAAATGGATACTATATAGTACCCAAATATGTATATGAATGTAACAAAAGCGTAACCCTGCTATTAAAAAAAATAAATAAATAAAAACTCAAAAATTCATTGTGAAGAACCATTTAGCCATGCAAATGCAATCAAATGGTTATGTAAGTTAGCAATATATCTATAAAGTAAGTCTTGCAGTGTAAATTTTAGATTTTCTTAAGAACCAGCCACTGAAGTGTTCTAGAATGAAGAACTTTTTAAGTTTAAGATCATCCACATGATTGGTTTTATACCACTTAAAGTATAAACCTAATATGAGAACTGCATGATGGAACATAAGGACTGGGCTGAGAACATCTCAAATCATAAGTAAATCCACTCTATTACATTATACAGTTCAAATATTTGACCCACTGCATTATATTATACAGATTCAATATTGGACCCATGGCATGGCAAATTCTCCATGACTAATATTAAAGTCATCATTACATTTTTAATGGTCCAATATAGGAAAACTGCATTACTTTACTGTTCAGATATTGGACCCATTGAATTAAATTACATTTACCTATACAGTTGTAACACTGGACCAAATTTCACTGTTATACATTATATAGATAGATTATTGAGCCTACTGCATATTACACAGGTCAAATTTTAGATCCACTGTGTTATATTGGACCCCAATTGCATTAATTTACAGAGTCATATTTCACCCACTGTATTATATTACACGTTAAATATTAGATGTAATGCAATTGCATTGTATATTTCCAATACTGGACCCACTGGATTACATAATTAGAGATCCATTACTCCACCCACCATGTTACATCGTGCAGCTGCAGTATGCAACCAACTGAATAAATGTTATACAAATCCATTATATCACCCACTGTATTACATAATACAGACCAGATACTGGACACACCGAATAAAATGATACGGGCTGGATATTGGATCCAGTGTAAAAAATTATTCAGGCAACATTTTGGACCCGCTGTACAACATTATATAGGCCTGAATTTAGACCCACCGTGTACCATTATACAATGTTGGACCCAAAACATAGAAATGTAATGAACATATGATCCTACTTAAAATGTCTGGGCATTCCTGGTAATATTGTTTAATTAAAACAAGTTTATGTCATTTTCCTGCTTTTTAGTCTAATAGGTTGGTGAGGGAAACAAAAAACAATATAGCACCAGTTTTGGCAAGTGCAAAAGTTATTTTATGCCCCCCCCAATTATGTTAAAATAGAAATCAGGCACTAATATGGACAAAAATATGTTCTGAAGTTTTCTATAAAAGATTTTTTAACTTATTTCCACAATATCACTCTGTTATCAATCAGTTCACTACTGAACCAACTGATTTACATCACATTTACTTATTCCAGAATTCACAGTACTGTTTTTGACCTGTACTGTTTACAGGCTGGATGCTAGAATGACCTGGAAAGGGCATTATCTCATCTCTTTTGGCCACACCATCCTTATAAAACATTTGTAGCCAGCACTGTCTTCCATTTCCCCTGCAGCACCAGTTTGGGACAATGGCTTGAAAGATCATTGAACCTCTGATTGGGTTAGACAGGAAATGAGGACTCCACTATCTTATTTGCATTTCTTCTGGGGCCGTGCAGCAGAAAGCCGCTGTGGCAGACGCATGATGGGTCTGCTTTTGGCATTTCACAGAACTCGTAAGGCTAGCTCTGGGCTTGCTTTGGAATTGCTAATAGACTGAGAATGAGCCTGAACCCTTCGAGACATACTCTGGTTTGATCTCCACATGATGCCTGTCAAAATATGTGGCAGCTACTTTTAGAGGTGTCCATCATATTTTTTTTCTCCTTCTCCTCTTAATTCCGTGAGTGCAATAGCCCTTTTTTTTTAGTGCGAATACAATATACAACAGGTAAAGACTGCAGTAGACTTTCCAATCCTCAATGAAATGTTCATTTCTGCAACCTTTTGGGTGGATAGCGCATGATTGCCAGATAGCGGCTTTAAGCTGGAATGTGTTCCCCTCTGGGGATTAGTCCTAACACTCTTGATTTTGCACAATGCACACCAAGCTTAAGCTTTAAAGTCAATTACTACTCCAACAAGCCTTTGGTGGCTTTAAACAGTGAAAAGAGTTTCTGAAGGATAATCTATACAGTTGTGGGCCGAAAGAAACAAGCATGAGTAATTAAAAAAATAAATAAAATATAGCAAAACGAAGGCTCCTCATAAATGCTTTCTGAATGCAAAGCACATTAAGACACAAAACACACAATGCACTATATGGCCAAAGGTTTGTAGACACCTGCTCTTTCAACAGTTCATCTGAAACGAAGCATGTTATTAGTGAATTTGTCCCCCCTCAGCTGTTCAGGAAAGGCTTTAGGATGAATATGGGAACATTTCTGAAGGGATTTGATGGCATCCAGCTGTAAGAGCATTAGTGACATTAGCTACAAATATCAGATAATTAGTTTGGGTCATAAACTCCACTCATATATTTGGAACATATCCCAAAAGTATTGGATGCTGAGCCATCACCCAAAAAACACAATTCTACTGCTTCACATCCCAAAACAATGGGATTTTACATGCTGACCTAAGCCTCGTGCTGCTGCTAAAAAGCTTTATCAAAATGGGTGCATCTTAAAAGAATTTCCCCTATTATGAGTGGTGTCAACAAGCATTTAGATGTATAGTGTAGATATAAATCCTTGTTAAAACTAATAAGCACGCCTGGCTTTACATGCCTGGCTTCTAACTTAGCAGAATGCATTTCTTTTTGAGGTTACTAAGCACAAAGTTGCTCATCAGAACACTACATTGTAAATAATTCACTCCAAAAAATGAGTGTTTAAAGTGGCTTACTTGGAAATGAAGGCAAAAGAAAGTAAAGGATTGATTTTCTGAGCATTTCCTTGATGCATTTTAATATAAAATGTCACCAATTAGCCAGCACAACGTACCATGCTGAGCACAACTCACCACAGATAAAATGGACAGTTTAGTACCATTTCCTTTCTTTGTTAATCTCATCTGCTAATAAAGTCAGTGCAAAAATACAAAGTATGACACAAAAATATAATAACAATAATAATAATTATAATAATAATAATAAGCCACACACACACACACACACACACACACTACAGGACACCTCAAACAGCAGCTGACCTGCAGCTAATATTTTAAAGGGGAATTCCAATTTTTTTCTGCATATTTCAATGTGTAAACCAGGTCATTCAAAGAGACTGGAAGTGAAATAGCACATTGTAGAGAATGTTTCACGATTAAGAAAAATCAACCAACATTTTCTTATATATGACATAGCTATATTAAAAAAAAAAGAAATGAAAAAACAAGTGACTAAAATTGTGAATTTCAAGTAACTGGACCATTTCTATAGGTCCATGAAAGTGTAAAGGGTACCTGCAGTTTACAGATAAAGTAAAATATTTAATGTGTTGAAGACCATTCATTGACTTAATTAAAAAAGGACAAAACAACTGTTGCATTACCATGATAAAAATATGTCATTTACTAAGTCACATATTTATAATCATTTTATATCATAATATTTCATAAGACTACGTTATTGAGATTAGTGTGTGACTGTGTATGGTGTACATTCCTCTACAATGAAGCATTTTACATCAGATTGATCTGAATGACTTTGTTTACATCTAAACCATTTATTTATACAGGCATTTTAAAAATTATTTTATATATTCCCCTTTAACTACTGAACCTGGAATACCCAAGTCTCTTCATCATGAACCCACAAGTATCCTCGATCAGTCTGATATCTTTCCTCGGCATGTTCTTTCTCCAGATGTTGATGCTGGCGGGTGATATGTCCCCTTCATACATCAGATTGTACAAGTTTGTTGAGGTGGTGAACATGAGCTGATTCAATGCCGAGGGGGTCACCGGGACCCCCAGGAATGTATGTATCCTCTCAGCCATGTCCTCTGGGAAGTTCACCACATCCTCAAACCTGACCTGCAAGTAAGCTTCCTCAGGTAAAGTTGCTGTAACCCGGAAAACTGCAGCAGTATGAGCCAGCCAGAGGTGGGCCAGCAGAAGCACAGGATTGGCCTCGGACCGGGACAAGAGCCTCCAGAGCATCCGGAACTCAGATGCAAAAGCCGGACACCTCTCTCGGGTGATGTCCTCCTTGAACATGAGGGCTAAGTGCTGTGGGATGTTTTTCAGGGAGTAAAGGCTAGGCTTGCTGTTGTACAACATTACGTAGATCCATGCCCGAGGGTCCCTGACCACGTAGATGGCCCGGAGTGAGGGGCCGATGACCTCCTGAATGAAAGGAAGCTTAAGAGCCCAGCTCCCACTGCGCAAGTTCAGGACAAGCCGTGCATTTGGATACTCTCCAGTGTGTCTCCTCATCTCCCGCACGTACTCGGCATCCCTGTCTGAGCTGGCTCTGACCCTTCCTTTCATCTCAGCCAACGGTTCCCTCCTTCTCATCCTCTTCCTCTTATCATGAAGAGGCCCGGCTCTCTGGATCTGCTTGGCTCTGTTGGTCTCATACAGTGGGATGTTCTGCAGGTGTAGGTGGGTGTTGTGGACTAGTGAATGCAGCCAACCTTGGATTATCTTAAACCGACCACTTTGAGCATCAGACTTTGTCCACTCGCAAGCGTCCACCAGAGAGTCAAACTCAAACTCAGTTTCAGGTATATCTAGATGCTCTGTGGGGACTCGCAGGTAGACAAAATCTGAGTTGTTGTAGAAAAGGTGTTTAAGGATGTCCGAGCCGGAGCC
The DNA here is from genome assembly GCF_029633855.1 of Hoplias malabaricus. Classification (NCBI taxonomy): domain Eukaryota; kingdom Metazoa; phylum Chordata; class Actinopteri; order Characiformes; family Erythrinidae; genus Hoplias; species Hoplias malabaricus. Next base: position 12,187,446 of record NC_089800.1, read on the forward strand.
CGGCAAGGTTGTGATGACCACAGTGGGCAAAGGGAAACGATGCTGGTCATACAGTCTCAGTTGTTTGCTGAGTTCAGGGTCAGTGGTAGCGCTTTTCCACTTAACCCCACATAGTAGCTGATCACAGCTGTTTGAGACAAAAAGGAGCTCAATGATCCACAGCATTAGCACAGAGAACAGGGCGTAGCGCATTAGCCTGGTGAAGCAGACATAAAATTTGCGCTGCAGGGTCAGAAAGCCAATCGCAACGCACAATATCACTCCTGCTATCACATTCACCGTGAATCCAAAGTCAAACAGCTGATTGTCTACTGTCGTTTGTTTGGGCACAAGCTGGGCTCCCAGGCCATAGCGGATAATCTGATATCTGTCTTCAACTTTGGCATAACCCCCAAAGCCTAAATAGCCTGAACGTGCCCCTATGTCTTTGTAGTTTGTCGCAATGGAGATGATTTTTTCAGTATTATTAACAATAACAGAGATTCGCAAGCCATTTTTGTTGTTGTCAATAAAGCGACAGTTGGAGATTAGAACATAAGGCCCGTGCATGATGTAGGCCATTCGGCTTACTGTACCCCTCACAGGAAAAGTGACATTGACAAACTGCGTCCATCTTTTTTTAAACTCCGCTGCCTGTTCCGCCTCCTGTATCCTTGTGTTCGGGCTATAGCCCTGGCTGTCAAACCAGAACATTTTGTAATGGGCATCCCATACATCCATCAAAGCCCCATTGTACCTGTCCATATACCTGTGAGCTACATACTTAAAATCAATGTCCAAGTTGTGGAAAAATGCACTAAGACTGTTCACTGGTGAGTCGTCCAATTTCTCCACATGGTCAACCACCAGGAGAGTCTGAGAGTTGAGGAGCACCAGGGCCCTGTACACACTTTTTAGCCTCATGGCTGGGGAATATGCTCCAGCAGCCTCACCGCTAACAAACATAGTGTCTCTGTGTGAGGAAGCTGCTATCACCTCTCCTGCGGAGTCTCCCACCCCCTCATCAGTATAGCGCAACCACTTGGCGCACTCTCCGAGCTGCCCCTCCCAGGGGGCATTGCACTGACTTGTTGGGGAAGGATTAAAGACTAGCACATTGTTCAAGTAGCTATATTTTGGACCATACAGTGCCTCAGATACAAATACTTGTCCATTAGGGGCAAAGGTAAATGAATTTTGGTCTGGGTGCTCGTGGCCAGGGTTGAAACTGTTCCAGCCATCTACCCATGAGTAAGGCTTAGCATGGACAATGTCAAACACAGCCCGTCCACCCAGCTTACCTGATTTAAAAGATACAAAAGTGTTACCCTGGGCAATTGGTAGCCCAGCTCCATAAGTCACTACACCCCAGTTTGAGAAAATATGCATGTTAGCTCTGCCGTAGCCATGTGGTGGCTGTGGTGTCAGATGGGCATCATACCAGATGAATTCTGTGTGGAGGGTGGTCCATCTCTGGGCTGAGGACTGACCCATCGGACCGTCTTTCGGTCTGTGCTTCCTGATTTGTTGTGCTAGCCAGTTACCCGTGCCGTTCCTCATTACAAACGCGTCTAAGAAAACTAATTGGCTCTCAGGTCCATAAAACCAATTGTAATTAGAGTCCCCTATACCTACTGTCCTCTGAAAACCTGGGAGCAAAGTGGCGTAGTAAAACCAGAAATGAGTGCGGAGCCAATTGTTCTGGGTGTTGTCGATGCTGAAATGGCGCTGGGCCAGGAACACGTACTGTGTAATCGACTTTGCAGTGTAGCTCCCGTACGCCACCCCCTCATCTAACGACCCATCCACAACGTGGTTCAAGAGAAACATGGTCTTCTCCATATAATTCACACACACCTGTTTCCACACCATAGTCTCTGGATCGTCATGCACACCCACCACAATGGCACCAGTCAGAATGGCTAAAATGTTGGTGGTCTGATGGTTCTGAAGGAACTGTTTCCCCCATCCTCTGTACTTTGATGTCTCATACAACTCTGCAGTCTCTCTGCGGATCCTCTTGAGGTAAAGATCCCGTCGCTGCTGGTCCAGAGAGGAGTAAATGAAGTCAAAAGCTGTAGCAAACCCCGTGAGCGAATGAGCCACGGGCACTTCGTCGTTGGGTGCACTTGTAACTTTCCAGTCAGGGTATTCTGCCA